>NW_015388199.1:70723-73632 GCF_001527695.2 Protobothrops mucrosquamatus | reverse complement strand
TGGTCCACAGTATCAAAAGCCGCTGAGAGGTCCAAAAGAACTAGGACAGAGGAATGACCCCTGTCCCGGGCCCTCCAGAGATCATTTACCAGTGTGACCAATGCCGTTTCCGTGCTGTATCCCGGCCTGAAGCCCGACTGGAGCGGGTCTAGATAGACTGTTTCCTCCAGGTGCCGGGGGATTGATACTTTATTCATTGATACTTTATTATTGCTACTCCATGATTATATAATTGCCCTTGATTTATCTATCATCTTACTACCTTGTCTCCTGCTTGGAGGAAGGCAGCAGTAATGATCAAAGCTGACCATCCAAAAGAAGGAAAATACACTACTAGATTGTACTAACAGCTTATCTCCTGAATGCTGCTGAAAAAAGGTTATGGAAATCTTTTGGGCATGTATAACGCCATCTATGCTAGGAAAAAAAGAGAACTATAGATGAGAACTATATTGATCAGTGTGTAAAAATAGAATGAGGGGGCTATCTTATTGTTATGGTGGAGACCCTCTGCAAATTGAAGACCCTTGATTCACCCTTAGCATTACTGTAAAACCAGAGGGTCATTAATAACATGATACTGACTTAAAATAGGTACGTGATTTTAGAACATAATTCAGTGTAAAGTTTGATTTGGTCAAGTTCAGAGGCCAATTTATGTCAGGGTCATATTGAAGTGAAACCAAAACTTTATGTCTCCCATTAATTACAATGAAAAATCCACAAATATGCACAATATTTTACTTTTAAATATATGTCAGGACAAATTGAAAGTTTAGGAGACATTGTTATCAGGAAGAAGCGAAGCTGCAGCAAATAAGTATGGGAGTTTAGATAATAGAGCCGTATAGATTATTTACATAAAAGGTGCTACAACTTTACTTTTGCAGGCACATTGGTTCTTATTTGGAGATACATTTTACCAGATTTGAAATAGTTGGGATACAGTATGGTTTCGGTTTGATTTTTTGTTTTTAAAGATGTGTGGGGTCCTGAACCACATAGACACGACTTTTATGTTGTTTGGCAGGCAGTTTCTGTGAAAAGAATACATATTGTAACACTTACCCCTTAATTAAAAGTTGAATGGTGGGTAAGTGTAGAGATTTATTAGATATATAAGAAGGAAGGAAAGTTGGAAGGGATTTTTACATTCACCACACACTATGATTAATGACATTGCCTACGCAATTAGGCATGTACAAACCAACAGCAAAAGTAAATGTTGTTTTAGAGAAAGACCAGTGTGTATGATTTTTACCAGATTGGAAAAGTTGTATGAAAAATAATAGAAACTGATACAAAAATGTATTAGAAAAATGGAGTTCAATTGAAATAATGTAATATTTAAAAGGACACAAATTACAAACAAATCTCTCAGAAACTAGCAAAATGTTTTGAATGTTCCTGCTCAGACAAAACAGATCTAACAAAGAATAGCAAGATGTATCTTTCCAAAAAGTGCTGTTAATACAGAACCCTTGTATTATAACCCTGTCAGCAAGGCTGGAGAAAGGTAGCTTTAGGTGAATGAATGGAAAACAAAATTGGATTGTTATCAGGTTCTCATACTATATATTTGCACTGCCTATGCCAGGGGTGTCAAACTGCCGGCCCGTGGGCCGGATGCGTCATGCCAAAACCGCGCCCACCCCATTGCTGGCAATTGGGAAAAAAGTCACGATACGTCACTACACGTCATGTGACATCGCAAGTTTAACATCAGTGGCCTATGCTATATATTGCATTGCCTATCACTCAGTGACTGCACTCCCATCACTCCTTCCTGGTTTAAATGCTTCAGAATGACGTCTTCAATGTTGGATATCATGAGTGAGGTAATCATGGTAGCCATCTACTGTATGCAGCTGCAACCCAAACAATTGCTACACTAGTTAGATCATTGCTCCTCACTCTGAAGATCATTTGTTATGAGTTACTTGGGCCAAAAAGAGAGAGTGAAAGGAGCAGTATGCTGACTGGCAGGTGGATGCATTAGGTCAGTGGTGGCGAACCTATGGCACGCGTGCCAGAGGCGGCACTCGGAGTCTTCTCTGTGGGCACACATGCTGTTGTCCCAGCCTTGCCTCCCCCGCGATCCCCTCACTAGCAGCCCCCCTGGAGGAGAGCCACCCCACCTGTGGCCCACGCGGAGCAGCGCAGCCAAAGACATGGCAGCCAGGCAGCGTAGACAAGACTCTGCCCTTACACCCCATTGCGCACAGTTGTGCTGCGGGGCGTGGGCAAAAGGCGTGGCTGCCATGGCACTGCTGGGCTGCCTGGGCGATATGCGGCAGGCCCTAGAGACGGTGAGTGGCCCTGTGGGCAGGCGGGGCAGGAAGCAGGGCAGGAGGTGGAGCGGGGGTGGGGCCAGTTTTTGGGTACTCTGTCTCTAAAAGGTTCGCCATCACTGCATTAGGTAGAAGACCAGGACAGCAGACAAGACAAAGGTGTTAGAAACCTCTACTCCATAGTGTGACATTATCTAAAATGCATTTCTGGAATCCTTCAAGATAAATAATACGAGATGCTTCAAGAAGATCTACATCCTGTTCTGTAAGCTGTGAAGGCAGTCTTTCTTCATTTGTAAAGCCATATAGAGTGGTCTGATTCAGTTTGGGATTCAGCAAAATTCAGTGTGTATTTCTGGTTTACATATTCTGTATTTCCTATCCTCTTCCTAGTTTCCTAATACTTTACTTTGACGTGTGGAATAGACAAATGTTTTTCATTAGCTACTCTGATCAATAATCTTATTTAGATAGCAGATTATAAATATTGGAAAGCAAGAATAGGCAGTTAGCAGTAGTTCATATCTCAAACTTGTAATTACCCATGTTTCAATAGGCATTCCATCATGTGCTATTGAACCTGGGCTGGTTAATAGCTTCCCAAGATAATGTGTTGTT
>NW_015388199.1:58302-69145 GCF_001527695.2 Protobothrops mucrosquamatus | reverse complement strand
TAATAGTCGGAGTTTAGGTCCAGCTCGTATTTATACTGCTAAAACTCTTGTATCCATTTAATACTTTGTAACATTCAGTTAGTTGAAACACTGCATCAGAGGGCAAAATCTTTTCAACAAATGTATCACAAATGAGCTAACTTACAGAATGCTCAGGCCCTGTACTCCAGAGGGGATGAAATTTGGGGAATTTTGGGCTGTTTTAGCACCATTGTGCTGCTGGTGGTCAGCGCTGGTCAGCCACAGTCACATGATCCTCATTTTCAACATTCCTTGACAGATTCCCACAAGTTGATGGGGAACCTGAAAAGAACATGATCCTCATTAGCCACATTCCTACTAGAAAAGATTTTGCTTGTGGGAGCTTTCAGGGAGAAGGTCAATGGAAAAATGGTGCACCCTCTACACTTGCACTGCACCAACTACTCATGAACTCCCTCACTCCCTCTCCCACCAGCTGCAGCTATTTACCTGCCAGCTGGGAAGGGAAGGAAGCAAGATTCCCAAGGAAGCTCAATGGGGAAGCCAACTGGAAGTCAGAAGACACTTCTGCTCCCACTGATTTTTTTTGCCCACCTTGGTTATTCTGTCTGTGTTTAGGTAAGGAAATATTTCTGAAAATAAGGAAGGAAATATTAATGAAACAATGATCTAGTGGTTCACAGGTTGTCTAGTATTAATTAATATTATCTTAGTCCTCAAGCTTTCACTCGTTTAGAACAGTGATGGCGAACCTTTTAGAGACCGAGTGCCCAAACTGCAACCCAAAACCCACTTATGCATCGTCGGGTGCCGGGTGGGTGTGGCCCATTGGGTAGCCGTGCCTGCGGTGATAACAGCAGACTGAGTGGGACTAAAAAGTTCAATCAATCAATTCCAACTTTGCAAGATCTTTTTTTTTCCTGTGAGAAGTTGAAATTGACAGATTGATTGAACATTTTTTTTTGTATACGGCGGCGGAGGCCTAAAGTGAAAAGATTTTATAAAACCCAGCTGAAGGCCTAAGATTGGGGCGATGGTGCGCGTGCCCACAGAGAGGGCTCTGAGTGCCGCCTCTGGCACCCGTGCCATAGGTTCGCCACCACTGGTTTAGAAGGTGGAAGGGTGGCAACTAGGATTCTGGAAGAAGTTTTTATCTTACCCTTTTCAGATCCTGCCAAGTGATGAAAAGTGGTCAATCTCATGAGGGACCTATGGGGGGCCTTGGATAGGGAGAATGCAACTCTACTTGTCTTGTTCAACCTTTCAGTGGTTAATAATAGAATCCTTTTGTAATGTTTGCAAGAATTGGAAGTACTCATAGTAATTCTTCTTCCTGGGTGGCCAGTTCAGTCACTGTATGTATTGGGGCAGAGAGATCAAGCCCAATGGCACTTCAATATATACTCCCACGGGGGGAGTAAAACCATCTTTCCATCCAATTGAAGCTGTTTGGAGAGTTAATCAATGGCTTGGGATATGGTGTTATCAGTATGCAAATAATACTCAGTTATACATTTTCAGTCCAGTCGGGATAGAGTAGAAGTCATGACTTGATCTGAAGGCTATAAGGATCTGAATGGGAAGGAATGTGCTAGGACCTAACTCTAGCAAGACAGATTGACTATTGGTTCAGAAGTCAAAACTGGCTCTTGCTAGGATTGTGCTACAACAAACAGAGTTTCTCCCTGCTGTCCAGCAGAAATGAGAGTCCAGCTATTTGCAAATAGCTAATGTACCAATTACAAGTAGTCTTCGACTTATGGCTATTATTGAGCCCAAAATTACAGTTGTAAGTCCTTGCAGTCATAAATCGAGACATCATGGACTAAACCTGAGTATTTTTGTTTTACATTTTTTGTAGTGGTTATTAAATTAATTTTCCCCAGTGGATGTTTTTTGCCGGAAATTGAAGTAAAGGTGGGAAACCATCAAAAAAAGTCACAAATCATGTTCATGTCAATGTAGGACCCTGCAAATGGCCATAAAGTTGAGCTGGTTGCTAAGTGCCCCAAATGCAATCATGACTGTAGGGGTGTGTGGCTGTCATAACTTTGAAAATGGGTTGTAAGTAGCTTTGGGAGAGTCCATCATAGCTTGGAATGGTTGCTAAGCAGCAAGTTGTTAAGTTGAGAAATACCTGTATGATTTCTTTATGGAACTAAACACCAGCAGTAATTACTTGTATGCTTGTCACATCATGTCTGGATTACTGTAAAATGCTGCACATGATTGCCCTTGAAGATTACCCAGAAATGTCATCTAACGCAGAATGTGATGAGCTGCATGTTACCTATTGGCATGTATTTATTTATTTAAATTTATTTAAATTTATATCCTGCCTTTATTACTTTTATAAACATCTCAAGGCAGCGAACATGCTTAATAACCTTCCTCCTCCTTTTTTCCCTCACAATCCTGTGAGATGGGTTGGGCTGAGAGAGACTGACTGGCCCAAAGTCACCCAGCCACTTTCATGCCTAAGACAGGACTAGAACTCACACTCTCCTGGTTTCTAGCCTGGTGCCTTGACCTCTTGACCAAACTGGTTTCTGAATGCAAGTCATGGTGGTAATTATTTCTTTTAAAGTCCTACATAGCTGGAGTCCAGTTATCTGTGACTATTTCTTCTATATAAAATCTGTTCATCCAGGGTATGTCTGCAAGAGTATTTGCTGAAAATGTCCATTCCCTCCCCCTCCATGAAGTATGATGGGAATGGACTCAAAGTCAAACATTTTTATAGGAGCTTCCCTCTCATGGAACATCTTACATATGTTATTTAGGAAATGATTCAATACATGGCTGTTCAAAATCATTTGGGATGTTGTTGAGTGCAGTTATTCTTGCTGTGAAATGTTAAAGGCATTATTGGGAATATGGAAAGCATTGTATGTTATGATTTTAATCAGGCAGTGTATTTAAAGTCTACACAGCATAACAAAATTATTTTAAAATCCAAGATTATATAATTTACTTAAACATAATCATCAGTCTCCCTATATAAATTAAAATCAAATTGCTTCCCTATCCTAATAGTGCCAGTTAGAAACATTGCCATTGCTAAAGTAATTTTAGAAATTTGATCAGAGAGATGTTTAACATAACACTGATTTGAATATCCAGGAAAATGTTAAAATAGGATTAATAAGGACATTACACAAACTAAGATAAAAGCTACAATAGAGTATATGTTCCAGTAGAAGAGAATATTTGTAGCTCAGGGTTGAACTGTGGGTTTTTTGGTGCATTCTGTGCTTGGTTATTTTTCATTATCAAACTAGGTAACATCATCAGTGCTATTAAGGAGTGTGTTTTGCAAACCCCTCCCTACTAGCACCGATGTAACCTAGTTTGGTAATGAAACGTCTGCAAGAAAACAACCAAGCTCAGAGAGCACCAAATACCTCACACTATATGTTCCATTGATTATGTATCATGTTTATTATAAAGACCAAATCTTTTGGAGGGGTTAATTCCCTTATATGTTCCCCTTGATTTATGGGAGGGGAAGACATTATTTTAACCTTGGCAAGAGCCCAACTATATTTTAATGCAGAAAGATTTTTAGTGTAAGGTAAAATACTTTTGCATTTTTTCCAAAGTATACTGAGGTACAAGGTACTTCAGGTGTTGCTTGCAAATCTTGATGGGTGATGTCTAAAAGTATCTTCTGCTCAATTTGTGCATTTGCTGCGGAATAATCTAAACCTGATAACCTTGTCAAATTAATACATATTTATTGCATGTTTCCTGTTAACAAAGATGTCCAGGATTCTTGCCAATAGGCCAGCAGATATTATAAAATATACTTTCCACTGTAATTTACTAGTGGCTAACTAGGCTAAAATTGAAGGAGGACACAAATCTGTTTCCAGTAACAAGACTTATAACAGGATAGAATTTGGGACAGGAAGTCCAATGGTCCCAAAGGTTTTTGCCATCACATCTCCCTTTAGTGTAATCTTAATGTACATATTTTCCCTAAAAGTCCAAACCCCAAAATGAACACAATTGAGCAATACAACAGTACATTGAAATTTTGGGAATGGTGGATTTATGGTAACAATGGTTTAGTGCAGGGGTAGTCAACCTTGGCTCTTTTATGACTCGTGGACTTCAACTCCCAGAATTCCTGAGCCAGCTTAGCTGGCTCAGGAATTCTGGGAGTTGAAGTCCACGAGTCATAAAAGAGCCAAGGTTGACTACCCCTGGTTTAGTGGTTAAGGCACCAGGCTAGAAACAACTAGACTTTGAGTTGTAGTCCTGCCTCAAGGCATGAAAACCAAGTGCGTGACTTTGGGCCAGGTACTGTCTCTTAGCCCAACTCCCTCACAGAGTTGTTGTTGTAGGGAAAATAGGAACATTGTGCCACTTTGAGTTATTTATGAAAATAGTAATGCAGAAATTATTAGTGTTGTATTAATTCCACTTCTTCATGTCATCTTGATTATAAATATGTGCCATCTAGCTTTTTTCAACTCCTGGGGCCACATAGGTAGAATTTCCCCATGACAATTTATCCCTAACTTGTTCTTTCAAGTCTCTCAAGGGTGCACTCATTGGCATTGTAACTGAGACTATCCACTTTGCTGCTGGTCTTCTTGTCTTTTTTTTCCAGCTTTCCCAGCATTAGAGCCTTTTCCAGATGGCTGAATCTTAATGTGTCTGGAATAAGGTAATCTGAGCCAGGTCATTTGTTCCTCAAGTGAGAACTCTTCTTTTTTCATTTATTTTTTCTAAATTTTTTGAATTAGTATTTTCAACATTGTCAGAAAGAATGAAAGAATTTTGAAATGGATCTGAAAGCAGTTTTATCTTTTGTTTTTAACTACGAAGCAATTATTTATGCTGATTCTAGTAACAGTACAGAACTTTCAAATCATCATATATGTATAAACCGTCTGTGTTCCATTTTAGAATTTAAGCAGTTTCTTAAAATGACATTTTGTTTATATCTATAATTAAGATGTTTAAGAATTCCTTTACATGTAGTACATCAAAAAAATTCTTCCATTGTAGATGTGTTTTTGTAGTCTACAGTAGTAAACTATTCAAAAATTTCTTAATTCTCACTTATTTTGATTGACAAATATGAATTTAAACATATCCATCAAGTGTGGCAAGTGTGATGGGCATTATAGAAATTTTATAAATAAATAATTGAATTCAGTTTGTGGTAAAAACAAGATCAAAAGTACGTAAACTAATTTCACCATGTTAGAATGTCTCCATAACAACACAAAATAATATTTGAGCAACTTGCATTTACTTAAATTTCCATTTAAGTAAACTTTGATCCAAGTTAATTTCTGTAGTGCGCACATTCTGTGACAAGACAAACCCTTGCAAACAGATTCTTGTAGACGGAATTTTATTGCAATTATATCCTGTAGGACTCAAGCAGTATTCACGATTCTCCCATACTTAATTGCCATTATTGGCAGGAGTGAAAAAAAGTGTGGTCTTCCACATTGGTTGAATCACTACCAAGCATTTTTAATTATTGGCCATCTGTTTGAAGCTGTAGTTGCAACATTTGGATGGCCGTAGGTTATTTCTGATATTTTGAATTCACATAATTATAAACTTAAAATAGGTTAGCTTTCTGGAATTTCATTATAATTTTATGCATGATACAATATAAGTACTCATTTCCGATATATTTAGATATTTCCACTTGAAAAACAAACCTTACCAATACAGCTTTTCCACATCAGGTTTAAAAATAAAAATCAATATTGGGATGGACTCTTGGAATAATAGAAATGTCTAATTTTTCTGGTAGCTAACTTTCCTCCAATATAGTGTTCTCTTTTTAAACATTATTGAAGGAAGGGCTAGATTGAAAAGATCAGCAAATATTTGAAGTATTATATTCCTGCTGTTCCTCTATTTTCAATACTTCATTTTGAAGGTGCTTTTAATTTTTTTTTTGGTTTACATTTACATTAAAGAGTGAATTTAGAGATAGATGCTTTTAATACATTGTTCCTGAGGTGATGTTTTCTGTAATAGCAAGTGTGTTCAGTTGGAGAAGTGTTAGGTTTTTATACTGGTTGGTCAACAAAATATATCAAAGAGAAAAATAAATCAATTGTAATAGCTTAACAGAAATTTGTACCAAACAAAAGAATGAAGACCTTTATGCATTCATGTAGCACAATAACATACAGCACTGTGTTCAGTTGCTATCTGAACAATATAAGACAAAAGATAAAAGTTGATGTAATGCATAATAGACAGTGGCGGCATGCAGAGTGAATGAATGATTTTTTGGATTATGATAGCAGTCTTCAACTCCATTGGTTTAAAGTTATACACATTTTGGCAACATAAACTTGTGTTAAGAACTTTTCATATTTAGAACTATGGCTTAAATAAATATGCAGAATTTTTTAAAAGGGGATGGTTTTGTTGTAAACATATCTGAATTGTAATGCTTTAAAATTTAAATAGGTTATGAAAATATATTAGGGACAGTGTGGTGGCTCAGCGGTTAAGACGCTGGCTTTGTTGGCTGGAAAGCTAGCAGCACAGGTTCAAGACCCAAGCACCATGCAACAGAATGAGCTCCCATTCTTGCCCCAGCTTCTGCCAACCTAGCAGTTCAAAACCATGCAAATACGAGTAGATAAATAGATACCACTTAAGTGGGAAGGTAAGAGTGCTCCATGATATCATGCTGGCCACATAACTACGGAAATGTCTTCGGACAGCACTGGCTCAATGGCCTTGAAACAGAGATGAGCATCGTCCCCTATAGTTGGCAACTACAGCGGAGCAAAATTAGCAGGGACTCCTTTATGAAAACATATTAATCTGTCTGAAATAGATTTCAGTGTATTAATTTAGACCATTTAAATAAAGAAATGTATAGTTTGTTCTCCAGCATGAGGATGAATAATCCACGGATGGGTTTCCTGTTGGCCTTTCTACCCAATAGACTAAGTCTGAGAGTTTGCCACGCCTCCCGCTGGGCTATGCTGCCCCAGTTCCGACTTAGTCTGATACCCAGCAGATACCCTGTTGCCTCTCAGTGGCAACAGGTTATATTATCTGTGAATTATCCTTCCTTTTCCTTGAGAATCTTTAGTTTTTCCAGCCTATTTCTTTCCTTCCCCTTAGGATTTTAGATTTACCTCTTCTCTCCCCCTGTCCTTCTGAGCTGCCTAAGCTCAAACGGCAGTTTAGGACAGCACAGCCGAGCCGCGGCTCCGCCGATTGACTTAGCTGATCAGCAGACCTCTGCGGAGCCCCTAAATTGCCCGATTATCAGCTGGGCTTCAGCCCGAAGATTTTCAGATTCCCCGGCCCACCGTGCGGACAGCGGCCGCGATTTTGGGAGCAGCAAATGACCGTTTTCATTGATAGAAGCCATCAAGATTCTTTCTTCTGGCCTGCGTTTACAGCGGAGGGGGAGAGAGATATTCAGAACAAACGCCTGACTTTTGGTAGGGGGCTTACCAAACTGCAAATTGGCTATTTAGAGTGCCTTAAGGGAGCCTTGTGATCGCCTTAGATGTTGACGGCCGCCATTTTGAATAGCGTTTTTTGGCACCATTTTTCTTTCAGCCTCAGTTTTACCTTCCAGAGCACTCAGACCTATAAATAACCCTGGCACATTGGTTTAACATTGCCTCTGGCAATTTTTTGGCGATTTGGAAGTTCAAACCCGTCTTCCAATTGTAATCCTTGCCTTCCATCTCAGGCCTTTAATTGCATCCGGGTGGTCCAGCCCAATATGTTCCTATTCCAATGGACATTTTGCCTCTCATAATACACTGTGATTCACAGTAGAATTATCAGGAGCTCACACTGGTTTTACCAGTTTTCAATAGTTAGCAATCCAAGCCTCAGCTCCTATTCCCATTGAGGTCCATTCTCAGTCCTGTACTGAAGGATCTCCAACAAAATGGCAGAAGACAAACAACCCCAGATTGCCTTGTCTACTACCAGCCCTCCGAGTAAAAGAGGCACAAATCCTCCAAATTGGAGGCGGCAGGGAAGCTGAAAGCAAAGGCCAAAGCGTTATCTAGCAAAGCTCCATCCAAAGCGGCCGAAAAGGAGGCCACAAGGAGACACCTGGCCCTAGAGAGAGACTATCTCTGGAGCAGCTCCTATTGACTGGCAATTAAGACACTGTGATTCACAGTAATTTCATCAGGAGCTCATACTGGTTTTACCAGTGTTTAGAAGCTACCTAGCCAAACCAGTTCCTAACTTCTATTCAAGGTCCATTCTCAGTCTTTGCTGAAGGATCTCCAACGATATGGCAGAGGACAAACAATTCAAGGCCACAGACAATTGTCCCCGGATGTAGAGTCCGGGCAGAGGCCCATCATTCCTATGGTCCAGATCCAAACAGCAATTGGGCAGCCCCTTCGCCCAGCATTCAACCAGGGCCTTCAGCTACGTTCACACCCACTGCTGCTGGTCTCCATCCCGATGTTCCTCAAGCAGTATGGCTAGAACAGCTCCAATCAATGCTCACTCAGGTTTTAGCACAGAGCATTGCTTCATTGCAGAGACCCAAGCCTTCGTCCTCCACTCATTTCCACTCCGAGCCCTCGGAATATGCCTATTCCATTGCCTCTGATCATACATCAGGAACCCTCTCCCTTCATGGGATTGTTTGATCCCACGTTATTCAGATCCCTTCTATCTAAGGCCATCACAGGTGCCAAGATTGCACCCGACCAAGAACTGCAACCCACCTCTTCCACCAGTCAAGCTCCATACCCTCTATTCTCCGAACCGACCGTGACCTAAAAATTCCGTATCCTCCCTTCTTCCTTAATACCTTAAAGAAACAATGGGCTAGCCTCAGTGCTCCCCCTGCTCCAGGAATCACTGATAAAAAACTTTTCAATGTCACTCCGTTGCTGACAGATCTACTAGAGGTCCCGATGGTAGCCACATCTTTAACTCCTATCTTTTCCCCCTCCACCATACCAGATGATATGGCGGAAGCCTTGAGACCGGAGGAAAGAAAACCAGTGTTTTCTTTGCGCAGGTCTCATCAAGTAGCCGGATGGGCAGTGAAGGCTTCCACTTCAGCATCTTTCTTTTCCAGGACCTCCATCATTTGGCTTCGAGAGCTTCAGGCCATGATTCCCCAGGAACAGGTACGGGCTCACCAAACTTTGGGTAAGTTGCTCACGATGGCAGAATACATGGCTAATGCCACACTTCACGCAGCCCTGTCCTCAACCAAGGAATCCTGTCAAAAGCAGTCTCATGCAAGAGGCCATACGGCATCTTCTAGAGATAAAGGCCATAGAACAGGTTCCGATCAGAAACCTGGGGTGGGGTTTCTACTCCATCCTCTTCGTGGTTCCCAAAGCCTCGGGGGGTTGGAGGGCGATTCTGGACCTCAAAGGTCTGAACCACCATATTGCTTATCAAAAGTTCAAGATGCAAACCCTTCACTCCATCTTGGGCAACATACGGAACAGGGACTTCCTGACGTCCATAGACCTCATGGAAGCGTACCTTCACATCCCCATCGCTCCCAGCCACTGGCAGTTCCTCAGGTTCTGCTACGTGGGACACCATTACCAGTACAGGGCACTCCCGTTTGGTCTCTCGTCAGCTCCAAAGGTGTTCACCAAGATCCTGGCGGTACTGGCCGCATGCCTACGAACGATACCGGTGCGCGTCCAGTGCTACCTGGATGACATTCTCATCCAGTCATCCTCACCTCAGGCCGCCCAATCGGACCTAACATTGTCAATCAGGGTCCTTCAGGAGCACGGGTTTTCGGTCAACTTTCATAAAAGTCAGACCATCCCATCCATCCGGCTCCTATACCTGTGCGCCATCATAGACACACTCAGTGGCCAGGTTTACCTGTCACAGGAGCGTCGGGACAGCATCCGGTCCCTGGCACCCAGGGTCCAAAGGGAACAGGTAGTTCCGCTGGTTATGCTCTCCCAGCTCCTGGGGAAGATGGTATCATGCATTGCAATTGTCCCTTGGGCCAGACTACATTCCAGGGACCTTCAATGGTTCCTCTTCCCATTCCAGAGACTGCACCTCAGCTCTTCCAACAAGAGAGGAAGTGTCCCCCCTGAAACATTGCGATCCCTCAAATGGTGGTCATCGCCAGCAGTTGCCAGAGGGTCATACTTCAAGGAACCCGACCGGCTCACACTCACGACAGACGCCAGTCTGTTTGGCTGGGGAGCACACCTGCAGTCTCAATGGGTCCAGGGACAGTGGTCCCAGACGGACCTGGAACACAACATCAATTGGTTGGAGCTAAAGGCCATACACTTGGCCCTCCGCCACTTCCACAACAGGGTAGCGAGGCAACACGTACTAGTCCTCACAGACAATGTGTCAGCGAAGGCACACGTGAACTGGCAGGGGGGTACCCAATCCAGGCCCCTCATGAACGAGGCCCAGGCCTTGGGATCCTGGGCGGAGGCAAACCTCACCTCCATCAAGGCCGAACACATCTCGGGAGAGGCGAACAGACAAGCAGACTTCCTAAGCATGTCGATCATGGATCACTCTGAATGGCGGCTGCATCTGGAGCTCTTTGCAGAAATAGCGCAGAAGTTCGGGCAACCAGTCGTAGACTTGTTCGCGTCTCCGACGAACGCCCAACTTCCAAGGTTCTTCTCCCGGTTGCCCTTGGCCGGGGGGGCCTGCTTTACGTGTTCTCCAGTACAGGAGACGGAGACTCCACCAATGGGTTTTCTTTGTCTGCCTGCTCTTGAGACCAAGTATCCAAAACTTGTCACGCCCCCTCCTGCTGGTAATCCAGTCTTAACTTGGTCTCCGCTCTTGATGACTCGTTTTGGCTTGGCTCTCTGCTAGATCAGGTTAGACAAATCATAATCCATTGGTGAAGTCT
>NW_015388199.1:50584-53732 GCF_001527695.2 Protobothrops mucrosquamatus | reverse complement strand
TGTGTTAGGGTGCTGAGAGCCAACGCCTCGTCAATCTTCAAACGCTTCGCCCTCGTTAAGACTGGATTACCAGCAGGAGGGGGCGTGACAAGTTTTGGATACTTGGTCTCAAGAGCAGGCAGACAAAGAAAACCCATTGGTGGAGTCTCCGTCTCCGTACTGAGAAAAGGCGTTCAGGTAAGACCAACGCCCCTTCCCCCCCGCTTCCTCTGATCTCGGCAACCATTCGCAAGGTGTTGCAGGAACAGGCAGAAGTCATACTCGTGGCCCCGTAATGGCTGCGAAGGCCGTGGTTCGCCGACTTGGTGAATCTCTCCAGATCCTCCCCGTGGAAGATCCCCTTGGGTCGCGTGTCCCTCAGCCAGGGAGTCCTACAACATCCAGAACCCCAATGGCTGCAGTTAGCCGCCTGGCACTTGAACGCCGGCTCTTGAGTGGGGAATCTTACCCTGCAAGGGAAATTTCCATGATTCAGGCCTCCCGCCGACTGGCAACAAATCGAATCTATGACTCCACATGGAGGAATTTCTGCAATTGGTGCAAAAGGCGATTCCTTGATGTTTCGGATTTGACTATCCCAAACATCCTAGAATACTTGCTCGAGGGTCTCGACAGGGGCCTAGCACCTAATACCATCCGCAGGCAGGTCGCAGCCCTATCCACCCAACTTACCTGCGCCAATTCAGTTCCCTTGGCCCAGCACCCCAGGATTCGCTCTTCCCTTAAGGGTGCCACCAATACAAAACCACCAGTGGTCCATAGGTACCCTTCCTGGGAACTGCCATGGGTCCTACGTGCCCTGCCAACATAATTGCACTGTTTATCCTTTGACAACTATCTGGGTTAACAGAAAAATAGTAGTTGAACTATCAAACTTTACAAATGCAAAGAATATGCAATTCACAAAGAACTGGATTCTTCTTCTGTGAAAACAGAAATACTCTCTGAAGACAATAATGTAGCTTTCTCTTGTATGTACTGTTCTCAGTGGAGGAGTTATAATGGTTCTATGGAGAAAAGAATTCCTGCGGCATAATTTTTTACCAGTATGGGTTTGATTTAAATCTATTTAATTAAATCATGAATTATTCACTATTCAGCAATAATCCATAATCAGATTTTCTAGTAAAAATATAATTTAGTTTGATGTAATCTAATACATGTCCTTTAGCTCTTAGAGACCAAGGTTTTTTTGGGGGGGAAGATGCATTAAAAAAATGTCAGTTTAATTTTAATCTCAAATGAAAATAGAGGTTTTAATATAAAGCAAACTGCTATTTTGATAGCTCTTTGATGAGGGTATTGTTTTCTGCTTGATTGTTTGCCTGGAGTTAATCCCTGCTCATCTGGGTGCTGGTTACTGGAGAGGATGTGTTCTGGTCTTTTTATTTCTTCCTTAGCTTTTTTATTACATCTTTTGAAGGAGAAAACCATACTTGCACCTATTTCCTAGTTGCAATCAAACATCTGCAAGCAAACCACCAAGCTCAGAGATCACTGTGACTCCATAGTTGAACTCTGAGCTATCTATATATTCCCTTCTATTGGAACAATGAATTGACTTCCAATACAGTTATTGTTGTGGATGTTTGGACAAATATTTTGCCATAATATCCTGGGCGAACAGCCATTATCCACTTTTATTATTAATCTGGCTAGTTTTCTCAAATGACAATTTTTTTAACCAAAATACCCATTTCAATGAAATATGATTTTTTTAAAAAAATAAGCAATTTAAATCAAGTCAGAACAGGAAGTTTTAGTTATTAGGAGATTGGCAAATTCAGTTTTCGTCTTTTGCTGAAAAATAAGTAGAATTCCCAGGATTTTCTCACCCTGGTAGAAAAAAGATACTGCTGCTAAAAGTTGAATTAGTTCAACAATTATTTCTGGATCCAACTATTTAAACTTGGTATTTCTATCAATGTGAATTTTTTTAAACAGTCGTTAGCAGGTACATGTATCTTGAATGGATTATTTTTTCCCCTGAAATGTATTAGTTGATATTGTTAAGAAGATGTTTGCTCAATGTTTGCTCTTGCGAAGGTTGTTGAGAGTGTGGTGGCACGACAGCTCCCTCAGCACCTGGAAGAAACTGTCTATCTAGACTCGCGCCAGTCCGGCTTCCGGCCTGGGCACAGCATGGAAACGGCATTGGTCGCGTTGGTTGATGATCTCTGGAGGGCTCGAGATAGAGGCTGCTCCTCTATCCTGGTCCTGTTAGATCTCTCAGCGGCTTTCGATACCATCGACCATGGTATCTTGTTGCACCGGTTAGAGGGGTTGGGTTTGGGGGGCACCGTCTTATGGTGGTTCTCCTACCTTTCGGACCGGTCGCAATTTGTGTTGGCAGGGGGGCAGAGGTCAACCTCGAGGTGCCTCACTTGTGGGGTACCGCAGGGGTCGGTCCTCTCTCCTCTCCTGTTCAACATCTATATGAAGCCACTGGGTGAGATCATCCGTGGTTTCGGGGTGGAGTTTCATCAGTATGCAGATGACACCCAGTTGTATATCTCCACCCCGGACCACCCCAACGATGCCGCGGAATTGATGTCCCGGTGTCTGGAGGCCGTGCGAGTCTGGATGGAGAGGAACAGGCTTCGACTCAACCCGTCCAAGACCGAGTGGCTGTGGTTTCCGGCGTCACAACATAGCCAGTTGGCTCCATCCCTGGCTATCGGGGGCGAGTCATTAGCCCCCGCGGAGAGGGCCCGCAACCTGGGCGTCCTCCTGGATACTCGGCTGTCTTTAGACGACCATATGACAGCCGTGGCCAGGGGGGCTTTTCATCAGGTTCGCCTGATACGCCAATTGCGCCCCTTTCTGGATCGTGACGCTCTACGCACGGTCACTCAAGCCCTTGTTTCCCGCCTGGACTATTGCAACGCTCTCTACATGGGGCTCCCCTTGAGGTGCACCTGGAGGCTCCAGCTAGTTCAGAATGCGGCTGCGCGGGGGATCCTGGGGGCCTCTAGATGCTCCCATGTAACACCTCTCCTGCGCGAGCTGCACTGGCTGCCTGTGGCCTTCCGGGTGCGCTTCAAGGTGTTAGTAACAACCTTTAAAGCGCTCCGTGGCAATGGACCTAGGTATTTGCAAGACCGCCTCCTACCAAACACCTCCCTTCGACCAGTCCGCTCCCACAGAG
>NW_015388199.1:45240-48979 GCF_001527695.2 Protobothrops mucrosquamatus | reverse complement strand
TCTAGTGGTAACTTGATAAACTTTGATTGAAAGTTATGATCAATGACTAGAGATCTCCTTAAGAAAAAGAACGTAAATAATGTTATAAGACTATTTATTAACATCCAACTTGCATGTTCAGACTTGCTTCTTTTAACATTTTCAAAGCAGAAACAGTATTCATAACAGCTTCATTCAGGCAACCAAGACCTACATTTTTTATCACATCATTTGCATTGCTTGACTATCTCATTCACAGCTATAAGAACATCATTAAAAGATTCCCAAATGAGATCTTTACAGCCCACTGCTGTGATACAGAACCAGAAATAAATTCTTCAGATCTTCATAACTATAGAAATATGTGCATGTTCTCATTTTCATTCTTTTCCAACCAATGGAATATGAGAAATAAATTATGTAAAGGAAATGGGGACTTTGTCACCTCTCTGGGATGATAATTATCTGAAAGTTCAACAGAATGGGTTCAGATTTGTAGTGGAGGGGAGCTTACGAAAGAAGTTTAAAAATGGGCCAATTAGGCTAGACCTGCAGAGAAAAATATCCCAAAAGTTTCCCTAATATGTTTTAATGAGGCCATTGGACAGCACCACATTAATTCTGTTACCCCATTTTGATATGATCCTATGATACCCAGTCCATGCCTCCCAGTGCACATGTACACTCATACTGATAAAGAAGACTCACCAACTTTGTGAAGACAGAAGAAAGCAGTCAAAGAAATACCAAATGAGAGAAAAGAGTGTTTTAGAAAAAGAAAAAATGTTTCAAAATATCACTTGTTTAGGGACATCCTTTGTAGGGTGGCCAAAGATAGCAAGTCAAGACAGAGATTGTATATTCTGCAATCATAGAGTGATTGCTTGCTACTGAATACTGGCTGTTTTCTGATTGGGAGATGAACAGAAAGAAATAGCAATCAGTAGTGAGGAGGCCCTAAAAGGTGAATGAGATTTGGCAAGAAGGGAGAAAATAATACAAGCAACTCCATTAAATCCCATAGAAGAGAGTATTTGTAACTCAGGGTTGAATTGTGGAGCCCTTGTTAGTTTTGTTGTTTTCTTGCAGACGTTTCATTACACAACTAGATAACATCTTCAGTGCTAGAAGGGAGTGATATTTACTCTCTTTATATACAGTGGCTTGCCCTATCAATGTTGATGGGAGTTTTGTTTTTTTCTTGGCTGTTCCTTGATTAGGCTATTGCTTACTGTTTGATTTTTTTTTTGTCTGAATTGATAGTTCTTTGATTGGGGTATTGTTTACTGCTTGATTGTTGATCTAGTATTCTGGTGTTAATCCCTGTTTATCCATTAAATTAGTTTATCCATTAAATTGGAGGCAAGTTAAGATTAGAGGTACCATCACTGGATTTGCCATTATCATTGGCATTGGAAGATTAAGTCGGTGTGGAAGTGGAGTGGAAGACGATGGACTGTGCAGGCATCAGTCCTATGTTGTAAGAAATACCAGAACTCTTGAAAATGTGACATGTTTTTATGCGAAAAACACTTGGAGTGCAGCAGTTTCTCCAGCATGATGAGTGGAGAATCCACCAATGGGTTCTGCTTGTCTTCTGCCCATAGACTAAGTCAGCCAATTTTGCTCCGCCTCTCCTCCTGAGATGCCCCTTTCCCAGTCTCGACTTAGTCTCAGCCCGGACAGACAGATTTATCTTGGCTCCAGACTCAAAAGACTTTAAATCAGGTCGTATTCTTTTATTATTGCTTTCACTCGAGGGGGGGGAGCGAAGGACGAACGGAGATTCGTTTTACTGTTCTTTCATTTTGTGGCTGAATTGCAGTGCAGCCACGAGGCTTGCCCTTAGGCCAACCGATCCCGGAGGGAGAACAAAGAGCCGGACGCCATTTAGATTGGCTCCCCTAGTGATGAGAACTTAGTAGAGGTTTTCCTCACTTCATGGTATTACATTGATAAAAAAGGAGCCTGGATGGAGAAATTAAAATGATGTTAGAAAGCATCATCAGACAAAAATATAAGTACATGGATTTAGTTAGAAGATTGCAGGGATGTGTGATGTAATGAAAGTGAGAACTGTGTGGAGTAGCCATGACCAGTTTGCTGCCTGGAGTGCCTAAGAGGGGAAATGACTTGTCTTTGGCTATTAGTGACACTCATAGAGTTTTCTTGGCCTGCACTCAGATGGCAAGTTGTGTACATGGAGGTCTTAAGATGGGGAAAATGGGTATTCATTTATGAGAGAATGGGAAAATATGGCAAGATATCTTGAAAGACCTGCAGTTTGTTACCTGGCTCCAGTTCTGGCCACCTGCCTCACTCCTGGATTTGAGAGACTAGATCTTTAAAGCCACATGTAGCTTGTATTTCAGACATTTTCAGGACCAGCGCCACCAGATGTAACTTTCTGTGGGATATAGACCATTTGTTTATGATGGTCTCCACACTGTGGAATGGCCTCACATCAGAATCAAGCTGCCATTCTTCTGGAATGCAATAAACTTTGATAGGAGGCCTTTGAATTATAATTTCCTGCTATGTAAACTAGGATTAGTGCCATGACTATAATTGCTTCTATTTTTAATTATTCAGTTAATATTTCTTATTGTTTTATCAATATTATGTTTAAATTTGATTATGTGTTTTGAGATTTATTTGTACAGCATAGTACCATGGGTAAATTTGATTTGATGGTAAGTAAATATAATAAAAGGGTTGAAAGCATTCTAGAAACCATTACATTCTAACCTTTCCCTACTTTTTTCTCTTCCCCAACCCCTGCATTTATATTTAGCCTCTTTTGGTTAGAGCTGTCCAGTCACATCAAGTTCTCTATTTATTGACCTTTATCCTTGCACTTTACTACAATATTTATTGTAATAAATATTCTACAATTCTGTTGTATTGTAATATTCCCTGCACAGTCTCCAGGCACTGGGGTAGGGGTTTGACTGCAATACTTGGCTAGCCTGATACAGTTGAAAATCATCACATACTGATAATTATTTTTCTTCTGTTCATTTGTGTCCAATTCTTGGAGACTGCCTTGACAAATCTCTGCAATTTTCTTGTAAGGTTTTTCAGAAGTCATTTTCTATTTCCTGCTTCCCAGGGCTGAGAGAAAGTGACTGATTCAAGGCCATGCTGCTGCCTAAGGGAGACTAGAACGCATGCTCTCCCATTTTCTAGTCTGATGCCTAACTACTACACCAAACTGGCTCTCTATACTAATGATAACTGACTCCAAACCAGTGGATGACCTCACTCAGTGATTTCATCTAGATATTAAAAAGAAGAGGAAAGAGCATTGAATCCTGTAATGCCCTACAAGTAAGAACCTATGGGCATGCTTTCTCCTCAACTGTCAGTACTGGCCACAGAAAAAAGGATAACCACTGTAAAATGGTGCCTGTCACTCCTGAATTTGGTCCAAAAGTATATTGTGATTAATGGTATCGAAAGCTGCTGAGAAATCAAGGAGCATCAGAATGAACACACCACCTCCATCCTGGTTCTGATACAGTTCATTAACCAGTCATCAGCCAGTGCAACTAATGTCTCTGTGCTGAACTCTGGCCTAAAACCCAACTGGAATGACTCCCAATAATGAACTTCTGCCAGGGTTCTCTAAAGCTGAAGCCCAATTAACTTCTTTGTTAATGGAGACAGCATAGCAAATTCCAGGATCTAGTCTAGTAATAACTTATTGAAGAGAGGGTACATTACAGGACCGACACTTCACTGAAGAAAGCCAACATCA
>NW_015388199.1:42270-44210 GCF_001527695.2 Protobothrops mucrosquamatus | reverse complement strand
TGTGCTGAACTCTGGCCTAAAACCCAACTGGAATGACTCCCAATAATGAACTTCTGCCAGGGTTCTCTAAAGCTGAAGCCCAATTAACTTCTTTGTTAATGGAGACAGCATAGCAAATTCCAGGATCTAGTCTAGTAATAACTTATTGAAGAGAGGGTACATTACAGGACCGACACTTCACTGAAGAAAGCCAACATCACCACATTGACCCAACCATAGTTTACCTCCTGTATGCTTTAACCGTCAGGGATAGAGCATGAATCTAACAAGCAGCTGACCAGGATAACAGATGTGAAAACCCTGTCAACTTCCCTAGGAATCACAGAGTCAAACTTACTACAGATAAAATCTGACAAGATCACAGTTTTTGCCAAATAGATATAATATTCTTCCCTGCAGTATGCTGATGGTCCTGAGCCCTATCGTTCCCCACAAGGGTCAGGTCACCTTAAAAATGGCTGCCAGACAATTATTGGTAAAACCTCCCAAATCCAGATGAGAGGTTCCTCAGAAGGTTACAGTGAATAATAGAGCTAAGATTCTCTAGGACTGCCAGATCCAGACAGAGGCAGGTATTAGCCAGCCACCCAGATGTTGTGGTAATAGACAAAGATCAGAAGACCTCAGTGATGATATATGTAGCGGTGTCAAGTGACAACAACATCTTGAAGAAGGGAGTATGAGAAGCTGGAAAGGGACCAAGGCCTGAAGGAGGAACTGGAGAGGATGTGGAAAGTAAAGGTCAAAGTGGTCCCAGTGGTGGTAGGAACACTTTGAACTGTGACTACTAAGCTGGGAGAGAGGCTCCATAGAACCCAGGACTGATGTCCGAGCTCTCTGTCCAGAAGAGTGCAGTTCTGGGAACAGCTAAGATGCCACAAGAACCCTCAAACTCCGAGGCCTCTGATAGAGGACCCGAGATTGAGAAAACACATATCACTCATAGGGAGAAGGGAAGGGAAGATGAGAAGGGAATTTGTGTGTGTATTTCAGATGTTTGGTTGGATATGTAATAAGAGAGAGGCAGGGGAATTATCTGATCTTCAGTTTTCAAAAAGAATTTGCAATACTATTAGTACTTACTTGAAGCAACATTGAAGTATATACAGTTAGTCCTCATTTAGTGACCACTCTTTCAAGTTACCATGGCATTGCATTTGTTCCAGTGTCCTCATGGTCATGTAATTGCAATTCAGACACTTGTCACCTGGCTTACAATTACAATAGTCACAATGTCATGTGGTGATGGCCTCACCATTTGTGACCTTCATTGCTGGTTTCTGATAAAGCAAAGTCAATGGTTTGCAAATGGCGAGCATACGACATGCCTAAGCACTGCACAGGATTTGCCTATTGACAGCAATTGGAACTAACATTGTAAGTTGGCACAGTCACATAACAGAATAATGGAAGTGACCTTGGAGACATTTTGCTTTATAGCTGCATTTCTTAGCATTAGAATTCTTGGTCCCAATTACCATCATTATTTGAGGACTATTGGTACTACTGTAGTAAATATTTCTTTAGAGCTACTTGACATATTTATATTTTAAGATTTTCAAATGTTCAGACATTATAAAGAATTTTCCATGTGTAATACTGATGAAGTTAGTAATAACCACAACAGTCCAGTATTATTTGTTTTGTCTTTGATTTCTACTACTTGGCATTAGTTTGTAGAAAATTGTTTTGCATTTTGAAATGATTAACATAATTAACTCCAATCTTAGAAATAATACTTGAATCCAAATATTTATCTTGTAATTAAATCTTGTACTGGTTTTCTGCATGTTTAATATTTGTAGGTGTATTTTTTTCACCAGTGCATTTTTTAATTCTATATTTCTTTAAAGTTTGAATTGAGTTTCACTTTAAAATTTGAGTTGATGTGAAGATGAACCATTACATGTTCCTCCCATGTAAAATTCTAGTCTGATTGG
>NW_015388199.1:0-41972 GCF_001527695.2 Protobothrops mucrosquamatus | reverse complement strand
TAAATTGCCAAAATCGAGTTAAGATGTATCATTATGTTTTAAAAATGAAATAGTTACAAGATTGTGAAATTTAGTAGATTATCTAGTGGATACTGGGGGTTATATCCAAAACATTTTTGCACCCTAATAATTGAGAATGACTCTGTTCCAATGCATCTGGCATAGTGGGAAACTTACTGATTCCCCACACAATACAGAGACTCAACTAGTGCTTGAAATATTTTTTTTAATTGGTTAATCAAACCTGGCCATCTGCCATGAACTGTATTTGTCATCTGGATTCAGTAACAAATGCTTATAAAGATGTGGTAAAAAGTTCATTGTTTGTACTTGTAGTGAAAAATGTTATAAAGAGTAGAGTTACCTCTTGTACTTTATATGCATAATCTGTGAATGTATTTTTATGAATGTGTTTCATCTGTAAAATACAGATGGTACCAATTATAATTACAAAATATGACTATTAACAGTTTGTGGAAGAAATACATCAACTCCCTCATGAGAGTTAAGAAAACAGTAATCCCTAATTATACAAAAAATTGGCAAATCTTAATACATGATTGAATAAGGACAAAGCTGGTTTCTTAAAAAGTGCTGCTTTTTAAATGCCTTGGTGGCTATAAATAGTTGATTTGTTTTTTCTCTTAGCAAAGAGCTAAGAGTTAGCATTTTAGACTGAAGTGTTACCCATTGCTAATCCCAATTTCAATCTTTCTTGCAGGCTGCTGATTTGAGTAAACCAATAGATAAAAGAATATACAAAGGAACGCAACCTACATGTCATGACTTCAATCACTTAACAGCCACAGCAGAAAGTGTTTCTCTTCTAGTGGGCTTCTCTGCAGGACAGGTGCAGCTAATAGATCCTATTAAAAAAGAAACTAGCAAGCTATTTAATGAAGAAGTAAGTGAATGTCTTAATCTTGGTGCATGCAAATATACTTGCATTCTTTATAGCATTTTCTTCATGTATGGTATAATTATTTTTTTACTTGGAAACAATTTGCCCTGGTGAATATTGAATACAACAGTGTATATTTATAGTACTAGTGTAAAATAGATGTGTTGGCTTTTTCTTCCAGCCATTCTTCCAACTTCCTATCCTTACAATGAAAAATGCAAACATACTATGTTAAAGCAGATAAGGGTATACTGTACTTTGATTGCAGCCAGTTTTATACCAGGCAATTATTCCTCTGTCTTAAAGCTGTATTTGTTCCCCAGTTTTAATTAGCATTCCATATGCTTCATTGAATTTGCTAAGATAGTTTGTAATCATGGTTAGAAACCTATTGCAGACTAAATAATAATAACAACAATAAAATAGATATGTGCAGAAAGCCTGCATGGATGAGTGTTTCTTTGGGAACCTGACTTTTTTTGGTTGTTTTAATGCTGTGTAAAATGAGCCTTGGTATGAACAATGTTTTTCATGTACATTTGTTTAGATAAAAATAAGGTAGGTTTAGCTATTAGATTGTTATTCTGCTATGTCATCCTGTCAGTGAAAGGTAATCTGTTGATAGATAATTCTCCTCCTCCAAGCTATTTTTCAATTATTACAAACCCATCAAAATAGAAAAGGAATAAGCTGGGGAAGGAAGTTTGCAGTGAAAGGAGAAGAGAAGAGGAATTCCTCTCATACAGTTTTGTGAAAGAAAAGGATAGAGGAAAGATTTTGATTTCTTTTTGATTTGTTTCCTTAGGGAACTTTTTAGAGACTTCAGATAGGAAATAATCTTTCAGTGAGATTAGAATCCAAGATGAACAACTAAAACAATCATAATCTTTTCATTCTATAAAAAAGCACCATAGAAATTGAAAGGATGAAAATCAATGTATATTTTCCGAGAAATTATTATGCTAGCTTTCATAGAACAAAAACCTATACAATTTTGTTTAAATGCCCTCTTCTCCCCTCTATCACCATCATCTATTCATTGATTTTATCTTTTATTCATAACAATTTATAGCAGGGACTCTTGCAGCTTGTATATAAGTTTATCTGCTGGACTACAATTCAAGACTATCCTCCCCAAAGTTTTCAGTACAGTCTTTCCTTTAACTCACAATTAGCACCAAAAATTGTGGCTCCTGATGAAGAAAAACTAGCATTATGGCCACCTACTTACTCATCTATAAATATAGCCTGTTTAGCTTCAGTTGTACAACAAAACACAACACTCTCATGCTATCTATTCTAAATAAATAATGGAAGAAAAAAATGCTGAGATGGAATTATTCTAGTTCATGCTTCTCTAAATATTACAACAACTATATAAATTAATCCATGTTTACCATAACTTGAATAATTCTAAATGGATGGAGGCAGTACCTTTATTGGGGCCAGTTAAAGTTGTATGAAATCATTTCAGGATATTTAATTTCAAAATCTTTTCATAAGGAAAGATGGTTAACGTTAAAATGGTGGGTGAATGATTTTGTATTAGTTTACATTGTTAGATGGTGTAATGTGTTGCTTTCACAGGACTGGAATAAACATTTAGCTTTTATAAGTAGATACAAGCATTATGATGATTGTCCACTATGGCACCTCTATGTTAAGAACTCCAGAATACACCTATGAAATTTATATCCCAGTTAAAGGGATATGATACTGTTTTAGAGAAAGAAGCAATTTTGTTATTTTTTAGCTGCCTTCAAAAATTATTAATATTGTCTGTTATTTTCTGTGCCCTATGTTTCACTTAAATGGAAATGAATAATGACTTGAATACTGTAATATTTTAAAAAATATCAGAAAATCTAGTACATAGGTTCAAAATCTATGAGGGAAGGGAGGGGAAGGGAAAGGAGGGGAGGGAAGCTTTGTGTGTCTAAAATTTCATTTCAGATCAAAAACTCTAAGCCAGAATTTAGTAGATTAGTATTTTTTCTTTGGAATATGTGTATTTTCCTGAGCCTGATTTTATACTAAAGATGTTAATGACAAATCTGGCTAGTTATTATATTCTTATTTCATATTTATAAGAAAAATATTATTTTAACTTAATTTCCATACCATTCAAAATCTTAATGAGTTGTCAAGAAGGAATATGTATTTTTGACAAGGAATTAATATTACATGAACAATGCAGAACTGTGATAACTATATTTTTCTTTTGTTTTTCAGAGGCTAATAGACAAGTCCAGAGTAACTTGTGTAAAATGGGTGCCTGGTTCAGAAAGTCTCTTCCTAGTAGCTCATTCCAGTGGCAATATGTACTTATATAATGTAGAACACAACTGTGGTACCACAGCTCCACACTATCAGCTACTTAAACAAGGAGAAAGTTTTGCAGTCCATACGTGCAAAAGCAAATCTACACGAAACCCTTTACTTAAATGGACAGTAGGTGAAGGTGCCCTAAATGAATTTGGTTTTTCTCCAGATGGAAAATTCTTGGCATGTGTAAGTCAGGATGGCTTTCTTCGTGTATTTAACTTTGATTCAGTTGAGTTGCATGGTACAATGAAAAGCTACTTTGGAGGACTGCTGTGCGCATGTTGGAGTCCAGATGGAAAATATATTGTAACAGGTGGAGAAGATGATTTGGTGACTGTCTGGTCTTTTGTGGACTGTCGAGTGATAGCTAGAGGCCATGGACACAAATCATGGGTCAGTGTTGTGGCCTTTGATCCATATACAACCAGTGTAGAAGAAAATGATCCAATGGAATTCAGCGGCAGTGATGAGGACTTCCAAGACCTCCTCCATTTTGGACGAGATCGAGCAAATAGTACGCAGTCAAGATTATCAAAAAGGAACTCTACAGAGAGTCGCCCTGTAAGTGTAACATATAGGTTTGGTTCAGTAGGTCAGGACACACAGCTATGTTTATGGGATCTAACAGAAGACATCCTCTTCCCACACCAGCCCCTCTCAAGAGCAAGGACACATACAAATGTCATGACTGCCACAAGTCCCCCCACAGGAAGTGGTGGAGCTAACCCAGGAAGTAATGGAAATAGCATCACAACACCTGGAAACTCTGTACCCCCTCCTCTTCCACGTTCCAATAGCCTTCCACATTCTGCAGTTTCCAATTCTGGCAGCAAAAGCAGTGTCATGGATGGTGCCATTGCCTCTGGTGTTAGTAAGTTTGCAACCTTATCATTACATGACCGGAAGGAAAAACACCATGAAAAAGATCATAAGCGAAATCATAGTATGGGACATATATCTAGTAAGAGCAGTGACAAACTGAATCTAGTTACTAAAACCAAAACAGACCCAGCAAAAACTTTGGGAACGCCTCTGTGCCCCAGAATGGAAGATGTTCCTTTGTTAGAGCCTCTTATCTGTAAAAAGATAGCACATGAAAGACTGACTGTGTTAATTTTTCTTGAAGACTGTATAGTCACTGCTTGTCAGGAGGGATTTATTTGCACATGGGCAAGGCCTGGTAAAGTGGTAAGTTTTAATCCTTAATGCTGCATCAAAGAAATAGAACTTGAATAGGTAGTTTTTTTTCTCAAAACATAAGTGAATGTTGAGTATAAACAATCTTTACGCTTAATGTAAAAATTATTTCCTCAGAGCCATACTTTTGGATACTGCATGCTGTATTTCTGAACAATTTGAAGTGTCTGGCCTAGGTGAAGTCCTTTTGAAATACAGTTGCCTTTCAGCCAGAGATGTGTTGTGTATCCAAAGTGTCAGTGATAGGTTTCTTATATTTTCAAAACTATTTTTATATAACAGAATTGAAACAAATCTAAATTAATTACTGAGGATAAAGTTGCAAGGGCATTCAGGAATATAGGTTAGCTAGGCTGTAATTTAATCTACTATGACATTTTGGACAGCTGAATTTGAAACAGTTAACTGATGGGAGTCAATAAACAATATATTCTCACCTTTTTTGAAAGCTATTCATAGTGATGGGTTTTTAATTCTTCAGTGATCAGGATAATTTGTAGTGTCTCCATTTAAAATTTGAATAAACTGATATTAAATATACATTGTAATATTCTGACTTTTAATATCAATCTTCAAGCATTTGTGCGTAAGATCACAAAAGTCCCTTAGCAGAATGTATCCCCATCCCATAATTTTCCTTGTCACTTCAGATTATTTTCATGTTAACAGTATTTTTAACTCATGCATTGTTCATTAAATCCGTAGGCTTAAATCTGGCAGTGGTAATCTTTTATTTCATATTTAACAAAATTAGCTATTTAAATTTTTAGCACTTTATGCTGATAAAGGTTGCCTTCAATGTTTATTGGCAATTTGAAAACTGTAGCTAAGATTTTTTTAAAAAAAACTTGAGGTGATTTCTGTGCACTCACTTGGCCATCCTGGGCTCAACCTCCGCAGACTATGATTTCTTATGTAGCCATGTATAAGGCTTTGGGGAAATCTTTTATATTATATAGTCCAACACAATAGAGCTGGAGCTAGAATCTGAACTAGCACAATGCCATTTGTTATTGGGCAAACTAGAGAAAATGGTATCCAAAATGGCTGATAGTTGACCTTTTTTGGAGATGTAGTATGGGGCACTTTTAAAACATCTTCCAGAGAATAAGCCATGAAGTACTTGACAGTTGTCAATTCCTGGAGTGAGCAGACTTCAGAAAATTATGACAAGTAAAAGTTCTTCCAATAGAAATCAAAGCCTGTTGGGACTTACAGTTTCATTATTGTTCTGTAATGTGTAATAAAATTTTATTCAAATGTTAAATTCACAACAAACATGCTCTGATATGTGGTCTTTCCTGTATGCCTTATCTTGGATAGACAATCTAAAAATATGACATTATTTTCATGTAGGTGAGACAAGCAAACTATGAAGATAAAATCTCATACTTTATTCATTTCCGTTAAGATAATTTCCATCTTAGTTTATGCAGGGGCCAAAGAAAGCTGATAGTGATTTTGCAGATGTCTGTTGATAAAGTGGGAAAGTATTTCCCCTCTGTTTAATGTACCAGAGATTCCAAAGTAATTTAACACTGGCTCTTAGGTTGCTTCCATTTTTATTAGGTTGAGATTCTTAAAGGAGCTGAAGTGAACTAATGAGTACAACTTGCATATAGCAACAATTTAATTTGAAGGACATTTCAAATATTTCAGAGATAGAGTATGCAGTATCAAAAGCTAGGATTTCTATATTTGGCAAATGCAGAAATCTTTAAGGTAAGTTTCATGCTGATAGTATTCATGAGGTCTCTGAAAACTAATATTGCACACTGTTGTAAATGCCATTTTATTTAGGATGCGTTTATTTAGGATGGGTTTCTTATTGCTGTTGTTGTTCTTTATTTTGCAGTTGGTGAGCTTACTTAGCTGGCCTAAACTAGCAAATTAGGTGATATGTTTACAGGGTTCTGGCCAGGGTGGTCATTGTAACAGAAACCTTGCTTTTGTTTTATAGGAGAGCACTTAATTAAACTCTATGCCTATTTAATTAATCTTCAAAACAATGGTAACATATTTCTTCCCCTGGGCTAAACACTGCCTACATTTATCGTATCCTAGGTTTATTCCTTTTAGCTTCATTTTAAAGTCTTTAAAGCTGCTGTATTCCTGCACTGTTATTTGTCTACAAGGATCCTAGCATATAGTTTCCACTCATCCATTTTCTGCTGCTAAAATTGTTCTCTGCCTTTGCTAGAAGATTTCAGTTGGATAAAAGGGTCCCAAACCTCCAGGTTGAGGAAGAAGACTCAACCACGTTTGCAATTTGAATCTTCATGGCTATTGAGCCAGCCTTTTCTATCCCACTCCCTCCCCTTTGCCAGACTGGTGCAGTAAGGATAGCAGAAGAACAGATTAGAATATTTATTCATTAGAATAAACTGCTTTGGTCTGGCTGTTCTCTGCCTTGCTAAAGTATCTAATTATGGTTTCAATAGCATGGACCCATCGGTTAGAAAGAAACACTGTCAGATTGGAGTAAGAAGATTTACACTACAGCCTTAGGTTTTCTTACTCTGCATTTGCATGTTTTGAGCTTCCTCGTGTCCTTTTTCAAAATACAGTTTAGACACATGTTAACATGTAATATATTGTGTTCAATAAAAATACACAGGTCATGTTGCACATAAAAGCAACATTTTAGAACTGCTGATTTATGGGAAAGCTGCCTATTCTACTGGCATGGAAAGTTTCTCAGTAATGCTTTGTAAAAAAAAATACATTGCATCACTCAGAAAGTTAAGTTGCTCATGAATCTCTTGGCCAATTCCTTGCTTGTTAGAGACAGCAAGAAAGTTCTTGGATTTCTTTTGTGATGCTAGTCACACCTAGATTTCTATCAGGTATTGCCTTCATTGACAGATTTTATCCACCGTGATTAGTAACCACTTGTAATATTCAGGAAACCTGCAGCTATTTACCTTTGAATATTCTTAGTATGATTTGACTAACACTAAAGGTTGAATTGAATGAACTGGCAGCATATACCCTGGCAGAGTAAATGTGTTACCAATTTGTATAATAAAATTCACATTAAATTTACAACATTTGAACCATATACAAGAAAAAAATTAGATCTAAATTATAGAACATTTTCCAATAAGCAGCAACTGTAGTACAGCATCATTATTTAACTTAGTTCTGTGCTAAAATATTGTACAGATATTTTGTGATGCTATATTAGAGTGTGATAAATTCCATTTGAAACTAAATTTTCATTGGCAAAATGGATTTATTGAATGGAAATAAAAAATGCTGTGGAAAATGCTAGCTATGATTGGCGTAATGCTAGATTTAATGATTTAAACAGGATCTGGGGATTCCTTGAAATGTTCTTATACATAATTATTGGGATGAATTAATATAAGTTAATTATACCAGTCAAAAATTAGCCAGTTCCTTCTGTGAAGCCAAAAAAGAGTAATTGCCTCCATGTGGAAATCCAAATTAGAAAGAAAAGAGTCATGCTAAAGCATTTCAGAAATGCTTGATCTTTTGGAACTAAGTAATGTACTTGAACAGACCATGTATGTTTCCCTTCTATCACTTTAAAGCTACTAAAAAATAACTGCTGGCCTGCTTATGTTGAAAGAAAGAAAACCAGCTAATTTATTGTCACATAACTTGTATAAAGTTTAAAAGCAAGATTTTTCCCTGCATTTATGAAATCTGTATACATGAATTTGTTAAGACTGACACGTTAGGTTATACTGTACAAAATTGTAATGATATAGTGAAAATCAACAGTAAATTCATATGTATTTTCTTTATAAACGTCCATCTGATTTCTTGGCAATTTAAATAAATTTCATAAGAGCCTTTCTAACATAAATTGTTAAATTAAATTGACTGTTGCAATAATAATGAAGCTTTAATAAGTATTGTTCATATATTTATAATTTTTAAAAATCATGTTTGTTTCATACTGCTTATTTTTTAGCATTTTATGTCACTGTTTCAGCTGAAGAACCCTACTAAATACTTGACGTTACAACTTACCGGGGTTGTCCTCTGTATACTGACATTAAATAAAAAATGAGACTGAATTGTAAAATATAGTTAACTTTCAGTAGTGCTTCTCATGCCTGAAGTTGCAATGTTGTTTTGCCACAGCTGATACTTCACTAAATGCAACAGGCAGCTTTCTGAAAAACTGGCCACTGTAACTGCTGCTTCTGTAACTGCGGTTTTTATAAATGAGCCTAAATGAATGATACAATCTCTTGAGTATTTCATACCCATCTCAAATGTTGGTTCAAGAGTTCTTTTATCATACTAATATATCATAAGTATATCCTGTTCAGTTATTATTAATTGAAGGTGCATCTGATACGTTGGTATTTCCAGTTTGAATGACCGAACCATGGGGTGAAAGTTATCTAAATCTTATAAAGAGCTGTTGAAATGAAAAAATGATATCTTCTGGATTCTATAGGAGCTCTTTTATTTATCAACTGTATTAGTTAAATACTATGATTTGCTTATCAGAATTAGGTGCATAAAGAGGCATTCCAAAACTTAATTTGGCAGAATCCTAAGTATATGTATCAATTTTCATATAGATTGTTGATATTGCTAGATGTTGCTGACCCAATTTTAGTTTTAGTTGGATTGTTTTAATCATTTTGGAAACTAAGGTGTGTTTTCAAAGTGGTACTTTCAAAATGAAGTTCCAAAGTACCCCCCCCCCAAGTTATTCATCTAACACATTCACTTTACTAATAATTTATTTTTGGGGAGAGTATGTAATTTTCTTCACTATTACGTTACAGTATAAATACTACAAGGCACTATTTAAAACTCACAGGTGAATAAAACAATTTCTTCCTGCTGACATAGAAAACCCAACACTAGATGGAACATTGTTTTAGCTTGTCACAATAGCAAAATTTATCTTGTGCCTAAATTCTAATTACATCTTTCATATGTAAGTCCATAGGGATGGTTCATGAAGATTATTTAGATTAATATTAAAATAGATTGGTCTTGTGTTTTGAAAATTAAGAAAGCCATAGAGCTTTCAGGGGTGACAAGGAATGGGGGAAAATGCACTAAGCTTTGTAAATACTGTGACTGCCCCTGGAAGTATGCTACATTGTCCTAAATTAAATGCTATGTTGTGATACCCTGCGTGTAGAGATAAATTGTATTTACCATATAGGTGCAATTGCTGTGATATTATAAAAGACAGGTCTAGTCATATGGGATTAGACCTTCTTTTAAAAGTGACCCAACAGTTACCCAGTTTATGAATTAAACACATGCAGTTAAACACTTTTAGGAGTGGAATTTTCATGCAGAACCTGATGTTTTGTTTAACATTAAACAAAAGAATCCCCTAATTTTAGAGCAAATTAATCTTATTCTTTTGTTCTTATGTGTTGTCAGACTTCTTCTATGTCCTTATTTGTGTGTGTAGAGAGCGACCCATCTATTAGATAATCTTTTGTCTAAACCTTGCTTCTTCAACTGGAATATTTATTTGACCAAGAAAGTTACTTGACTTATTCATGACACTGCATGCATGCTTTTATTTGTTAATCAATTTATACTTGGTTTTTAAAAATATACTTGATTTAAAAAAAACAATACTATTGAACTGTATTCTTTTTATGAAGATAAATTATGGAAAATGGTTTGATAAAGAAGCATATATGAAAAAATAGATTCAGAAAATATTTGTTATCTCTTAAAAGTAGTTCCATCCTTAAGAGAACGTGCTACAGTATGTCCTACTAATTCCCTTTCATAGAGAAATAAGCATCTTATTTTCCCTCTTCCATGCATAAAAGTGAAGTCACTTAACAAGAGAAAGTTGTACTAATGAAAAGTATTTATTTATGTTCCTTCTGGTAAGGATCTCAAAAACATTTTAGTATATTTAGCATGCATAGTAAATACTAAATGCATTTCTGATCTGTATTGTAAACATGCCAGCCCACTGTATGCTCAGTTACTGCCCACTTATCTGCACCAGGAAATGCTCAGATGAAAATAAAAAAAAATTAAGCTTACTTTAGCTGAAGTGGTTATTAAGTGGAGAATGTGATGATTCACATTTCTGTATTGTTGCTCCTTTTTCAGTAAGCTGGGGGGGGGGGTATTTTTAAAACCTCTAGTGACTGGGATTTGTTTAATTTTCCAAGGTAGATATTTTTCCAGAATCACAAGAAAGAGTCCGGTAAGAGTATAGTTAACCAATTCAAAACATTTTAAATTTCATAATTGCCAGCTCCAGTCCTTTGTTTAAGTTCTATGTACAACTTTGAAGACTAATTCATGTTCCCAGAATAGAAATGTTTATAAGGAGGTTGAATCTTTGATGTTGAGTTATAATTCTAAATAGAGATCGTTGAAACTTCTTATCAAGATTGCTGTTATAAATTATGATGAGTATCCAGAATGCTATTCCTGCTTCAGATTTCTTGGAGGATACAGTCACTCCTTGTTTAGCACTACTTCATTTAGCAAGCTTTCACAAATGGTAGTGGTGGTAGTAACTTCTTTTTAAAAAGTTATTTTCTGACCAGTTACCACCAATTTTCTGTGCCTGACAATGCCAGAATAAGAGTAATGCCTGGCATTGCAGCACAAGAAAACTTTATTTAAATAAATGGCAGCATCCTGCAGTTGTTGCAGCACCTTCATTGTCAATCAAATGATTTATTTAACAACAATTTTGCTTCTAATTTAGAGACCAAATTGCAGCCACTAAACAAGGAGAAAGAGCTGTTGATAGCTGAATATTGAATATGTTTGAAACAAATCTAAAACTGATGTTCAGATATTTTTCTGATTTTTTATGGACCTGTGTTTCAGCGGAATGGAACTAAGATTTCTGGTTTGTTTGGAACTTCTTAATGATCTTTTAAATTTGTTTTTAAATGTTTTACAATAAATAGTCTTATACTGTGACAAAACATAAGATTTTAAACAAATCTAGGTAAACAAAAAAAAAGCCATCGGTATTTGCACAGCTTTGCATAGAAAAATATGTTTAGAAATTTTAAAACTAGGGAAAAGAAAACTAGGAAGTTATTTGCAGAAACAGGTTATGGAATTGAAATTTATTTTTGTCACTTGTAAGCTGTTTTGATTACTTTATGAGCATGTGCGTTTTAGAATAACAAGGATCCTGCTGTTTGTTATACTTATTAAAGTTCTGAAATAATAGTTTTAAGTAACTTAAAAATGCACTGCAAATGAGGTAGAATATTAAGTTGCTCTTGGTTAGAGATTAAACATTTGAGAAAATAGGGAAATAATACAATTACATTTTTATTATATCTGAGATCAGGCTTGGAGATAAATTCCTTAATTGTACAGTAATTGCCTATTTCTCACAAGACTGAATTGTCTGTTAGCACTGATTTTACTTTGGGGAGGGAGCTTGGAGAAGTTGCTGTCATAAAATTACTTAGATCAGATTAACAGAGATTGCATCTGATTTCACATTTGCTTATTTTTCATTTCTCCTGTGGAATTCTTGTTCATGCTATACTTTTTTAACCAAGAGGGTTTGTTCTTACTGACACTTTTTCCCAAGTTTAAACATCAGTACTTTATTGAGACTAAAGTTCCATGCTAAATTTCTACTTGATTTGTATTGTATACTACAAGAATGTCTAGCAAAATAATTATTTACTTCTGGCCTTAAAACATATAGAGTGTACTCTAAATCAGTTTATCTTTTTTTGCTGGCCTCTGCCAGAAGTAGCATTTTAGCTAAAAACGGGTGCTAGATCTTTGGTATGAAAGTGTTGAAACAGATTCTATTGGCTTACCTTGTTTAGGGCAAGTGTTCATTGTAGAACTTACTGGGTTCAAAAACATGCTTGTTTCTTAACATTTTATCATTATTAGGAGAAAGTGAGAAAGAGCTCCTGTAGATTCCAAAGATGTAATTAATTCTATATTAGAAGTGGACTTTAAACTTGAATGTGACCAACTGTAGCTGTATGATACAAATTAAGAAAAATATCTGGAAAGCCTGTATTTTAGATTATGAGGGATTCACAAACATTTAAAGCTTTTATTGATGTTATACTGTATGTAGATCTGTGAACTGTCAGAGGCTTGTGTGCGTATCAGAATTTATCTCTTGCTCATAATTTTAAACCTTTGTTGTCAACTTCAGAAATCAGTTTCTGATCACAAAAACGATGGCTTATTAAGCCATAAACTAAAGACAAAATCAATTGTTAGAAGAAAATATGACATGTTAGTTGCTTAAAAATTAGTGGACTGCAACTACAGTTCACATCAAATTTGGGGCACAGTTGCTCATTATGTTTCATTCATAGAGGGGCATTCTTCACTAAAATGGCTCATATCCTTGAGATTTTCCATATAATGGCTGAATGAATTACATATCCGCTGAAGAAAAACAGAGCATCTGTCAGGTGAACAAACAGCCAGAAATGTTTACCTTCCTCATCTAACCAAAAAATTAAATAGATTAAAGCATCTGTTTCTGTCCAAAGAGTACATAAATTGGCTGAGAATCTTCAAATTGCTATTTCAGGCATCAGATTGGAAACCCATTAATAAAAATCTCAGTCTGGTAAAAATTACTTATGAGTAATTGTATTTTATGGGTACAAACTATAAACTGCAAGGAGTATAAATAATCTGAAAGGCAAATTACATCAACAAATAACTATTTTTTCCCAGCAAAGGGCTCATAATGCAGACACATTTGTAGTTCATTTCCTTTTCTTAACATTGTAAGATAAGTCCATAAGAGAAACTATTCTGTGCAACGTTATCACATTTTCTGCATAAAGAAACCAAAGTGTTCTATGATTCTGATAAACTGAATATTGGATATGGCATGAAATCTCTTTTAAGAGTTTCCTGTGAGATGTATGAGAATATTTCTGAAGCTAGCTTTGGAAAACTTGCAGCAGTGTTCTTTTCATGATGCTGTAAGACTTCTTGCTTGTCATACCAGACTACAACTTGTTATTACCTTGATCTTACATTTCATTTCCTAAATCTTGGAACTTGTTTTGTTATATCCGAATAGAGTTATTCACTACCATTTTTGAACAATATGATCTAAAATTATAAATTGAGTATGCAAATATTCTACAAGAAAAATCTGCAAACATAAAGTGTTTAGCAAAGTAAATGTTGGATTCTCTTGCTGGATTAATGTAAACTGCTTTGTTTGCAGGGTGTTTTGCCATCCCAAAACCAGGCCAATTCTCCAAGTGGAACTGTAGTATAGCCATCACACTCCTCCTAGCAAACCTTTGAACACAGAACAAGAAGTAATGACAATGGAACCAGGAGCTGCTGTTCAGCCAGAGAGCATCACAAATTCTTAAAAGGCAGAGTGTTATGTGAATCACATAGTGTTTTACAAAATAATTCTGTAATGAGTTATATTTTTACATCTAATACTTTGAGGCTGCTCACCTAAGGAAGAATTTTGCTTAAAAATGCTTCTTTTGGTGCTACAATTAAAAATAGCAATTGCTTTATATTTCTCAGTGTAATTTAATCACATACCTACATCCACACACATCCACACGTGTAAAATAAAATATTTCTTAAATCCAAGTAAGTTTAATGGTGTTATAAATTAGAATATTACTGTTGAGTTTTTTCTTTGCACTGCTTTTTTAAAATCGGAGATGGTTAACCTGAAAAGCTCTCATGGGAAATTAAAGTCATTACTTTCTGGCTTCACAAATGTAATTCAGAAAGATGGATGCTACAATCATAGGTTTTTCTAAAAAGATTGTTTGCACTTAAATAGCGTAATGCTAGTGGATAATTAATTTTAAATTGGGTGTTTGGGCACCCTCTAAAGTTATGTTATAAAGAAATAAATCCTTTGTATCAAACATTTTATTTTAATAATGTTTCAACTACAGTCAACCTGTATTATATATGTAAATAATGTAATTCAGTGATTGGGAAAATCATTACACTAGTAATTTTAATCATTTAAGGAAGTGGTATTTCTAATTCAGAAAATACATATTATTAAACTATCTTGAATATGCAGTTTTGTTTACTTTCTGTTTAAATCACCTTTGATGTAACTTTTTGAATGTAATATTTTTGGTATGATATGATTTAAATTCTTGTAGAAGATGTTATTTCTGAAAAACACTCAGGTCAGACTTAGGAGATATTTAATTGGGCTTTTGTTAGTAGGTGTTATTTTCCTGCATTTTATTCTAAATGGCTTTTCCTCAGTATGGTTTAGAACACTACAAAGTTCTTAAGCCTAGTTTTTAAAATATATGTTAATTAACAGTGGTAGTCACCATTTTCATGCATTGGGACACTATAATTTAATATCTGTTAATGTGATTAGAAACACTAAAATGTTTATTTAAAATTATTGTAACAACAATAGGTTGCCACTGTAGAATAATGTGCCAAAGTACATAGTTCTCCTGTTTCAATTAAAAATGGATGCCTTGTTGGAGGATAAATATGAGAGTCTACATAATTAAATTGCTGCTTGGTTAGTTACTATTAAACTAATGTTGAACACGCTGAAATCTGAAGAATCCCCTTCAGTTTTTTTTCTTGAAGAAAACGCTGTCTGCTTGATACTAGAATTATGTGGCCGAGGATTCCTCTCTGGAAATTAGATCAAGAGGTAGAAATTCCCAGATTCTTGTCAAAATTGTATCAGCATTTCAGCCATTATGTAGGACTGCAGCCTCAGGATTCATATAGGGGAAAAAAAAGCAGAGATTGCATTGCAACCATTCAGTGCTGCTTTCTTCACATCCTTCCTCCCACCCCTGCCAGCTCTTATCAAAAGCTCTGATGTTGGGTTTTTTTTCCCTTGGACTGATTATTTGATGGCAGTTCTGAAGCAGAAGAACTGGGGAAGCAAATAGCTTACTGAATTGTGGTTGCAACGTAGTGTCTCCTCACTTTCTGGATATGGAAAGAAAACGCTGAGTACTAAAGGCTATAATTCACAGAACACTTTTTGATAAATAATGTTCTATTTCAAGGTTGTAGATTTTATGTATATGAATGTTTGTGCAGATAATCCTGCTATTTGCTGGATTTCCACAGTTCCATATTTTTAACCCTGCCCCTTACACTCTTTGAAACAAGAGTTTCAGTAGTATCTGCAATACATTACCATCCATTGCATTGCATATAAGCCCTTTGACATACTCCAAAGTGCTTTTGGGCTTATAGTAAATACTTTTAAAATCAGTTCGAAATAACTAAATAGTGTTGGGCTATTTTTGACTGCATAATACAAACCGCTAGTGAAAGCACAGAATAAAAGTGCCGTTTTAACTACTGTGCATTGGCAGGTTTAAGATCTTAGGCAAGACATTTTTTATGCCTTAAGAACAAATCATAGCTTGCTTCACAGTTTGATAAGCCTTAAACATGAATTATATATTATAATAACTGGATTCATACATCATGCTAAGCCAAAACTACATAAGCCATATTATGGCTCAGCACAGTGTGTGAACCAGCTGCTTAAAACCCAAAATTTGGATTTAACTGTGAACACAATGTTTCTCTCCACAGAAGGCATTTCATCCTGTGGAGGCAGAAGGGGCTGCTTTTGCTGAGTCTGTCTCTGCAAAAATGTATTTGGGGGAGGGCAGTCATCACAGAATTGCTTCTTCCCTTTCTGCTGCTGTGAGCCAACTCTGGAAATCGGTATGTATAATTATACTTTTAGAAGCAAGAAACATTAAGTGGTTCAACCAAACCATCTTTAGAAATGAAAACAAAAAATAAAAATTCTGTAGTAAAGCTGCTGTGGGACTAGAAAAAAAAAGGCTTTAAAAAACAGTTAATAATCCTGAGATTTAAGGAGCACAAAGTGCAGAGAATATATATTTGGTCTAAACCCATGTCAAGTATTCCCTCCGAAAAAAAAATTTGTACGGAGAATGGGGAGGTCCCTTGCCTGTGCTTATCTTTGCCTAGTTCTGAAAAAGTCCTCCCCTTTTGGAAAACAAGTATGAAATTACAAAATAAAATTTACAAAATGAAATAAAATAGTCTAGCTTGTCAAATATCTGGGTAGACTTCTTGATAGTACTATGCTAAAGTATCAAAAGACTGAACAGGAACATTTGGAGAAACTTGTCTCTTCTCACTAGGCATGACGCTCTCAAGCAGTTGTGCAGGTCTTTGGGCTACCACTTCTTGATTAGGAAGTTACATGCAGCCATCCCTCTGCTTACCTTTGCAATTATAGAATCTACAAGCATTAAAAAAAATATTCCAAAACTGAAATTGACCAACATTCTAATCTTTAACTATTTTTAGTGTTTGATCTCATGCAATTCAAAAGCATTTACACTGTACTGTATTAGAAGCTATTAATTCAATATATGAACAAAGGTTGCCTTATCGTCAAATGTAAGCATACCTAAAAGTAGTTTATGTTCCTAATTTGCCCCTTTTGTTTCCAAATTGTCAAGTACCGTAATTTGTCCTCAACATACGTTACTGGGAGATGAATCTCAGACTTAGTATCCAATGAAATACAATGTGCTTCTGATTATGCATATATGTAGAGAATAATGTGAGAATATGTTTTTAATTATTGTTTAAGGGATGAAATCATAAAGTATATTATACTATCCAATCAGACTTCTTCATATTGGGTGTATTTAGCCTGATATTGCCTCTTTGGGATATTAAACAGAAAGCTTTGTCATCACTTGTGGGAGAGTGCACCTGACTACAGACAAAATCTCTTCTTGACCACTCTTTTCTTAAGTGCTCTTAAGAGTCACATCTCCCTATTTTGGCTATTTGAAGAAAGCTTTCTCTTCTAAAGGCAAACTAGCTGTAACATTCTTTTAGAAATTTGTAAATTGACTAGAGATTCTACAATATTTCAACTCTAATCAAATCACAGTGGACTTTACTCAATACTGTAGGTGCCTTGTTTTAAATTACAAGGTCCTAGAATAAATTCTAATGTTCTAGCTATGACTAAAGCCAGTAGCTGTACGAAATAATGCTTATGCATTATGAACATAAACATTCTTAAAGGATATTTTTTCATCCTTGTTTGTAGTGTTTAACATGGGTCCCCAACCCCCAGGCTGCGACCCAGTACCATGGCTTGTTCAGAACCAGGCTGTGCAAGCAGTGCATGAGCGCATGTGCACAGCTCCAATTGCATGAGCGGTGGATGCTCACACGTGCGCACACACAAAGCTCCATTTGTGCGAATTGCGGGCACGCCTGCACACCTGCCGTTTGCACAGAACCATCCCCTCTTCCCCCTGCCAGTCTGTCATGCTGGAAAGGTTGGGAACCGCTGCTTTAATATTTATAGGTTTGAGATCCAAATTAGATTTGAGAATTTTACTCAGAATTTCCTGCTAGAGATTTTTTGGGAGTGGGAGGGAGAATGAATAACAGAGTTGGAAGGGGCCTTGGAGGTCTTCTAGTCCAACCCCCTGCTCAAGCAGGAAGCCCTATACCATTTCAGGCAAAGGATTTGTCTTCTTAAATACTTCCAGTGTTGGAGCATCACAACTCCTGAAGGCAAGTGGTTCCACTGATTAATTGTTCTGTCAGGAAATTTCTCCTTAGTTCTAGGTTGCTTCTCTCCTTGATTAGTTTCCACCCATTGCTTCTTATCCTGCCTTCAAGTGCTTTGGAGAATAGGTTGACCTTCTCTTCTTTGTGGCAACCCCTGAGATATTGGAATACTGCTATCATGTCACTCCTAGTCCTTTTCATCATATTAGACATACCCAATTCCTGCAACCATTCTTCATATGTTTTAGCCTCCAGTCCCCTACTCAACTTCGTTGCTCCTTGTACTCTTTCTAGAGTCTCAACATCGTTTTTATATCATGGCGACTAAAACTAGATACAATATTCATCCAGTTACAAAAATTCAGATGCAAAAATAATGCTCTTCATAAATTTCAAATTACATTCCTATCCTTCCCAAAAGAAAACCTTATCCTGAAGACTTGGATGATTCTGTGAAATAATATGAAAATTCTTCAAAATAAATCTCAATCCTCCCATAATTTGGTTTGAACAGAAGTATAAATAATGGCAAGGTTACATTCAACCAACTTATCATGACTGCTGAATCCTCAAGCAAATGATTGCCTTCATATAGGAAGAAAAATACAGCATTTTTAGCATTTGCTTTATGTATTGGATTGCATTTGTGTTCTTTTTGTGACTTTTCAGCAAACTTTACCATTGTGGGTTCCCTCAAAGATGTAATCCAGTCTTAGCTATCTTTTTGCCACTTTATTGAAGCATTGCTATTTGGCTGTTATTTAAGGTGCAATTGTTATACAGTATCAATAGTTTTACTCTAGTGCAATACATCATTTTTTTGTTACAGAGTGATGGTATTTGACAGTGCTTTGTGAGAGGACACGGTACTTAATCTCATAATCATAAAAATCTTCTTAGTCCTTTAATACATTTATTTTTACTGATACCTCTATAAAAGCTAAATTAAATGCCCTTTAGAAGAGTGGATTCTCTACAGCACAAGAGTTTCAAACATCATGGCCTTTTCAAAAGAAATGTATAACATTCTACATTGAACTATGCCAGGGTGACAATATACATTAACCAAAAGCTTACTTATAGATTTCCATACAAGAGAATATTGTGTATTGACTATTGATCTTTTTCATCCACCACCCATACAAAGACCTGCTAATTTATATTACTTGTTTCAGAACACAAATGTTTATACTAGGTTATATTTAAATTTTGACATTTCTAAATGATAATTAAAGAAGATTGGCTCTGATTATCCCTACGATCACATGTATAACTCCCCTCCCAGAAATTCACTTTTATTACATATATATATATATAAACACAATGTAGCATTTAATATAAAAGTTGGAACAATTCACTCCTGCCAGTGCAACACCATTAAATATATGATCACCTTAAAACGTAAATTAAAAAAATGTAAATAAAAAAGCACAAACTCCTTAAAAAAATCAAAGTGCATTCTGAGCTATAAAAATGGTGGTTACATTGTTGATTTGTAAAAAAAAAAAGGGTAAGTCCCAAAGAAGGATTGTTGTAGCAGTTGTTGCAGCATTTGAGGTGATAAGGCACTATTGCCATTTGTGTATTGTTTCAAAAAATCCAGACAGCTCATAAAGAGTTTTTAATCCATCAAAATCCCCCACCTCTTCTTTCCAGAGCAGGCAGATGATACTGTTTCATAGGAGATTTAAATTCCTTCTGTTTTTCAGACTGTTGATGAGACAATAGAAGTTAAAATGGGCTATAATCTACTGTACAAAATAGCATGTAATCTAATAAGCAAGGCAGAATTACCTTGCGATGTGTCCCAAAATATGTTATAGGTTGCAAAACCTGGACTTGTCTGTTGGATGCTGGGAGGGTAAAAACTGACTGAAATGAAGGATTAGGGTAAGAAGTCAAGTTGGTTACAGCAGGAACTGTCAGTTTTGGCAACTCAACTGCATTGGGTAGTCCATGATGTCCCAGTGGATTCTCCTGGGCTTGCCTAAAAAAGTTCTTTTAAAATAAAAATACAAGTTCAATTTTTAAAAATAATTTTGTTATGTAAGATAAATGTGTTTGATCACCTCACATATGCTTTAGGGTGGTTTAGATATTGCATCCTGGGCAGTTACTCCCAAATGTATGTAAAGTTCTACCCAAATGTTTCTTTGGGAAGACTGCTGCTTGCCTTTGGAATGAACTCATCAGATGGAAGCATAGTGTCAGTGAAAGCCTTTATATAGTTAGATCAATAAAGGGGAAGAGGATTAAATGGTAGCAATTATATTCTATATATTTTTAAATGAGTAGCCAAAGGTTACATTCCACTACTTTCAGACTTGCAAGGTGCATATGTTGAAAGTGGATATTTGTTTGGAAAATTGGCTTACAGTCTTTGATGGCTTATTTGTAAAATTGAGCCTTAGAACCTTAGAATATATCTTCTTGGACTCTATCCTTAGAAGATATAACTCTGCAACAAAATATAGGAACATACTAGAATTAATTACTTTTTATTCCCTAATTGTGATTCTGGGGTTTTTTTTGGGGGGGGGGGAGGAGATGAGAGTAGAGAACGGATTGAAATAAACTTTGGGAATTATTAGACGGATTTGTTGATACACTTAATATTCCCAGAATAGATGGGAAGCTGGCAAAATCAGACACTGCATAATTATTATATATTGATTGCATGAATGAGATGTAAATTGAAAAATTTCCAGAAAAAGCGTAGGTCTAGTTAATTCCAGCACTAGTTTGAATGTGCTCACAGAATTACAAAATATCAGGAACCATATATAGCATATCTAAAATTAAACTATCACACTATTCCATGCATTGTGTGCATAAGAGATAATGGTATAAATTTAAATAAAACCTTTCTGAACCTGTCAATCACAATTAGGTGTCCAATAGTTAAACAGCAAAAAATAATTAAAAATGCTGAAATCTTTTGATACAAGAATTCTCAAACATGTTTCACATGTCTAGGATGATTAATTAAAGCAGCGAAATTGACAGTGCTGTTCTGTAAGTGTGTGAACAAAAATGGCAGCAATTAAATAGATTTATTACTCAGTCTTTGATTTAAAGATTACCTGCCTTTGATCCTCCTTTGAAACACGCCGCAAGCCAAGAGAATCCCTTTCTAATGGATTTGCTGCTAATCTCATTTTTCGGTGTAGGGTTAAAGCTTGTTTCTCTGCCAACCTGTTTAGCGTAAGTCAGATAAAATCCCATATATGAGCTTTGAAATTTTTTCCCATCAATTAGACAATCAAATCATTCATTTCCCTCCTTATACGTTATTAACAAAGACCTGAAATGCAAATGCTAAATATTCACACCTAAGTATTAACTTAAATTTTAGCTTAGTTGATCAAGAATGATATAGCTTAGGTATTTTAAATCTTAGCTGGCTAGAGACATTTTCAATTGACTATTGATTCAAAATCAAATTTTATTTCACATTCCCTTACCTCAATTCTCTGAAATAAGGGTGTTGCAGTGCTTCATGCGCACAGATTCTCTCATCAGGATCATACTGTATCATTGCATACATAAGTGTCAGGCTCTTATTGGACAGGTTAGGGATAAATGGAGAGATTCCTTTGCCTTTTCTGATGGGGAAATCAAAACTCATCACTCTTGACCTGCATAAATGCAGTGAAAGAAAACACATTCCTATCAACTGAGTCAGGCTTATTGATACTGAAAGAATACAAAAGAAATTAAAATAGAAGCTCCAGTTTGAAAGCATTCTTTGTCCCTGTAGTTAGCCATATAGGGCAAATTACATGTATGTGACTATATCATGAAAACACTACAATTTAATGCTTGTCAGATTTGGAACACAAATATGTTTGGGCAGACTTGTGTTATGATGCCATAACAGCACAGTGGTTTTCTTTAGATCCATTTGATACTACCCTCACTTGAACATGGGAAGTCAAAGTAATTTTAAATTTTGTTTTCCAGTTCATCGACATGATATCTGTTGAACTGGAATAAAAGGGGCACTCAGTAATAAACATCCCTTAAAAAGTTATTCAGTAAAGCTAGTTAAGTCTATATAGCAGCAGCCCAACTAAGTGACAGCACCTATAATCTTAGTTTATTTTGAAAAACTGAACAGAATTGATAGACCAAAAAGACCAACAAGAAATACCAAGTCTGTAAGTAGGACTGGGAAATCAATTGCACCATATTGCCAAGAAAATTATCAATGCTTGTCCCCCCCAAATTAACAGAATTCAAGGTCTATTAGTTTGAATGTTTACTGAATGCCAAAGATACACAGATGTTACAGTAATTTATAGAAATGGGGACTTCCTACAGTTTTCAAATTCTATGACACTTGCAAAAAGAGCTAGAAGCATTTATCAAGGGAACAGTAATATAAAACAGTCTTAATACATTATGAAAATAGGACATGAAAACAACATGGTTTTGACTGTAGTTCTGAATTCTGAGAAGTGGACCCAGGCTATATGCTTTTTAGATTTGACTATGGTCAGCTGTAAGGTAATAAACACACACTTCTAATGCAATTTTAGGCAACTTTACTTAAATAAAATACAATAATGAATATTAAGGGAAACTACACTTACTGTTTGAACTTATTAAGAATCTTCTTTGGAGGGGTACCTATGATATCATGGATTTTTGATATTTGATCCAGTTCATTTGATCCAGGAAAAAGTGGGTGGAAACTGGGAACAATAAAGAATTGTTAATGTGATGAATACCATTGTTATGAGAAAACTGTTCATCCTCGGTACTGAATAATATTGTTGGTACTAAATAATAACATTACAGCAGATAGTATTTTTAAATCAAATACACTGTCATTAATCCCATTCCCCACCTGTGTATTATATAACATCTTTCAAAATAAAAAGGGGAAAGTATCAAAAGAGACAAGTGATATCAAAAAATGTTATCTGTACAATTCAGCCTGTAGCTACCTAAGGACATAAATATTTCATCAGCTAGAAATAAAGTATTTGTTGCTAAAGCCTATAATCCCCAAAATTCAACATAATATGCACATGACATGGCTTTGCCTCAAGTGTCCTTCTCAGAGACACGTTTACTATTGACTGCAGCTAGATAACAGCCACTCTTGAAGCCTGAATATCACATTAGGATTTTCAGCTAAATTTCAAATTATTTTTCCTTTCTTCATTAAGCTACTGATGTTCACTTTTCTAACCATTGACTAAATCTAGATATACAGCAGCAAAGCTCACAAACCCCTCAGTTAAAACAATGAAGTTATGCCAGATAAGAACACAATGATTAACAAACAGTAACAAATACCCAACTCTTTCTTATTGAAATAGATTTAAGTTTATCTTCAAAGTGTTAAATGACTTTCCCTGTGCCATTATGCAATTCATCAACCAGCAATGCAGACATTTGAACTCGAATTTTCTCCGTGTGTTTTACTGTTCAAATCTTTCCCAGTATTATATTTGTATTTTTCCCATAATTCAGCCTATAACTATCTCATATCTGTACAAGCCTATACTTCATAAGAGTTTCTTTATTCTTTTTAATTTAGCCACTTTCCTTCTGATAAATAACCTACCTTGCAATTTCATAAAACACACAGCCAGCACTCCAGATGTCCATTTTATAACTGTAGTAACCATCTGTAAGAAGACATTCAGGTGCCCTATACCAGCGTGTAGAGATATATTCTGTATATGGCTGCTTAGAATGTATGCTCCTACAGGATCCAAAATCTCCAAGTTTGAGAAGATCTTGCTACAATAAGACAAATTGTGCATCTCAAATGATTAGGCATTAAAATGATATTTACAAATAATGAATTACTAATAATACTTCAAGATGAAATTAAGGAATCTTTATCCACCTCAGCTGTTCTATTTGTGAACAGAAAAGACTGATTACTTTAATGTTCTAAATTGGTAATAATTGACTTTTGAATCCTTGGCCACAAGGCAGCCTTTGGAGTAAATGTGAAAATACATACAGGTAGTCCCAAAGATGCTTTTCTAAAAGGCAACTGGACTTTCTTGATTTTTTGTCTTTGAAAATGTTTTGCTTCTCATCCAAGAAGTTTCTTCAGTTCTGGGTGAGAAGGGAAATGTTTTTGAAGAAAAAGACCTAGGAAGTCCAGTTGCCTTTTGGAAGAGCACCTTTGGAACAACCATGACCTGGATGACTGAGAATCTCCATAAACATACATATAGGTAGTTCTTGATTAAAGTTCAGCAACTATTTGAAGTTGCAAATGACACTGAATGACTGGTGCTTAAGACTGGTTCTCAAAATTCCAGCCAACACACTACCTCCATGGTCATGTCATCGTGATTCATGTGCTTGGCCTGCACTGCATGAATGCACCAGCCTGGATCCGTTACTCTGGAACAGCAGCAATCCCTTCTCAGCTCACATGCACTTACCACAGCAACCCTCCTCCCACTCCTCACCTGCCCTCCAGCCTCCTTGCAAGCTGCCTGGAACTTGCAATTTTCAGTCTGCTTCCTCATTGACTTTGCTTGTGGAAGCTGGCAGGAAATTGTAAGTCACGGTCACATGATATCCTCACTTAATGATGGCCACAGGGAATGCTAGGATGCTGTTGCTAAATGATGCAGTCATGTGACATGTTTCATAACTGCAGCATTTAGCAATGGAAATCTTTGAACATTAAGTCTTCAGAGAATTGCTAGCACAAGTTACTCAAGAAAAATCAAATTTGATTTTTTTACAGCCTTTTTCAAAAATGACTGACTTGCCTAAAAAGATGAGTAATAAAAGATGAGTAATAAAAAAAATCCTGATGCTAAAAAGCAAGACAGTATTAGCTCTAAAGTAAGTATTTGACAGTTAATCATCAGAAAGTTGAAATGCACTTTTTCCTATAGACATAGGATGCATATTCAAATACCAGTCCTAGAACAAATATAAGAATTTTGGTAAATTCATATTGCACATATTATAAAACAATCAAAGACAACCTACCTTTATTAATATGTTTTCAGGTTTCACATCTCTGTGAAATATTCCATTCCTGCATCAAGATAAAAATCAAAGGAAAGGTAAGTATTTTTATCTTAAGGCTGTGGTGCAGAAAGCCACACATCCCTTGGGAGTACTCAAGCCTACCCCTTAGTTTCAATATAAGTTGTTTCACCCATCCCAAAAAATTATCCATAAAGTTCTGAAGATATTCCAAAGAAGAGATGACAACTAGAAAATAAAAGCTAGTCAAAGCCTATGGCACCCTTATATACATTAGGTACATGAATGAAAATCTATGGATTCCAGCCCATTTAAATATCCAAACTGTAATTTTGCAAGCAAATAAGTTAAAAGCTTTCCTACCTGTGTATATGATCAAGAGATTTGCATAGCTGGTACATATAATTCATTGTTTTCTTTTCAGACAATGGTTTTTTCCTTCCTGGAATTTGGAAATCAAGTTTAATAGGTGTTTTTTTTTTAATAAAGATTGCTTGCGTATAAAAACAGCTTGCAATGATTTTGGCTAATTTATTTTTAAATCTAGTTATGAAATACTTACCTATGACCTATAACCAAGTCCCCTAACTAGCCAATATTCAAAGCTGCTCTATTCAGAGCAACGTGTCCACCTTCGGGGGTGCACCATTGGTATCTTTTCTAAAAAGACAAATCTGACTACAGGACTCATATCTGAATCACTGGAATGTGTCCTCTATAAGGCTACCTTTGAAAAGGATTTGCAAATTGTACCTGATATGAAACACAGCGGGCTAGGATGCCTTTTAGACTATATTCTACTGGTCATATATCAGTTGCAATGGTTTTCTATTATACACTGAAAAATTTAGAACAGGACTCTAGCTTTTATATTTCATGCAGTTATTCATTTCGAATCATGAGTATTTGGAAGCAGAATAGGCCCTCATTTCATATACAACTGCTATAACAGAGACAGCAATTACGTACCACAATGACATAGTAATTTTCCAGTTGTTGGCATACAATTGTCATCTTTGATTGACTATCCATGCTGCCTTGGCTTTGGTTGATGGTAAGGGTGGGGCATAGATTTAACAATTCTTAATACAGCAAATATACACAGTGATTAATGAACCATATTCTCCTTAAATTTTCTTGCAGACTGGCCCCTCTTTAGGATAGCATTCTCTTTCAATATAAGTCATTATATGGAGAAGCTTTCCCTATATTCCAAAACCTCTCTCTGCCTTAACTTATTCTGAAGGAGATCAACTGCCACCAGAAAGAGATCCTGTTTACATGCACGTTAATCTGAAGGGTTTTTCCATAACTGCAAGTAAAACATCTATTTTCAACATGCAACAGTGTCTTACTTAATATTTGGTTAAACTAAATACACATCTATTTCACTTGTGAAAAAAAATTGCTTAAAGAGACATTTTTCAGATATTGTGTATGCTACATACCTTTGATCAATTCATAAATATTCATGTCCATAAGTTCACATATTAATGCAACAGCACCAGCTTTCTTGTCACTAAAAAGTGGGTTTTAATGTAATTATATGAAAGAAAGAAGAATAAGTTATATATGCACGTAAAGAATAGGACATATTTTTCAATTATTTTTTTTAAGTAGATCTACTATTATTAGTTTTCTATATTTTTCATTAGCTTTTACATATGCATGAAAAAAGCACTTTATGTTAAATAGAACAGTTATATGCCACTCTAGATATACTAGAGATGAGCAAGGTTTTTATCATAAGCATACTGACTCAAAATTGCTGAAGAAGAAAAGGAAAATCAAGTTCATTTCGTGATCTCATCTTTCATGATCCTGAAAAAGATTATATTGGAGAAGGATGACTCTCTTTAAAAATCCTCTTCCTCATCAAAAGTGCTTACCAACCCCCCCCCCCCAGCATTTTTGCAGAAAATTAGAAATCAAATCTTGTAGGAAATGCATCTTTGCTATATTGCTGAATCAGTTTCTCAATAACACAAGAAGTATCTAATAAGTTAATTACTGAATGACAATTGTGAAGAGGAAAATTATCCCTCTTTATCAGCATGATAGTAACAGTGGCGGTATGAAAGAGAAGAGGAAGAACCTGTAACAGAGGACAAACCTTTGATAATCTCATGTGGCTTGCAAATTGTTCACCCTTATGTAAATGATAATCAAAACAAATCCATGTTGTACCTGCATATATTTTATTAAATTAGAACCAACATTATTTAAAAAGGAAAAATAAATGCTTTTGATGTTAACTTTTTTTTGCCTGCCACAATCAAGAGATTACTTACAGTAATATATTACTTCTATCATCACCAAAAACAATATTAGACTTTAAGCAAGCAACAGAATAACTCTTGAACACACAGATGTGCCCTATAACATCAGATTATAACCCATCTTGATCAATTCTGTGGTCACAGATGGGGATCTTTCTGAGCTCTGAAACTTGACAAGTAACTATAATTGGACAAGTCAAGATTAAACTTGAGACAATTCTACATGCTGTTACTGAACTACAACTTTCTGCAATTGGAGAGGAAATTGCCTTGCTCTAAGAAAGACTTCCTCCCTGAAAACTGGGTATAGACATCTGCAAAATTCTGTTGCTTTTATTAAAATGATGAAAGCAGTATTGTTCCACAAGATCTCCTCTTTTGAACATGCATGAAAGAATATGACATATACGCAAAAGGGCCAAGGGTTTATCTCAATGTTGCTTTTGTTCTGCCCTCACCTCCTGCTGCCACAGAAGCCACTGAACCCTGGTATTAGTGCCTTCAAAAATGTATCTTTTTTAAAATAAAGAGATTTATATTTTCTCTCTTCAGAAATGGTTAAATAGAACAGTTGTCTGGCAAAATGTGTGGTGAGGATTTATGAGGATTGTGAGATTTCTCTTTCATGGTAACAAAATAGATTAGCATGTTCAGAATATTCCTTATTGTCAACTGATCATCTCCATTAGTCAGATGACCAGATATGACTTTTCATATGACACAATGAACAGAATCTAATAACACACATCTTCAAGTAATCCCCCACTGCAAAATCTCAAGTCAGCACCTACGGGAATGAGACTGGATTCTACATATTGCACTTCAATTCTTAGCCCCTAATTGCATTTTTCTTATATTTCTGCCTTGACACCATTAGTATTGTCAGAGGCCAATTATGAACATAGAATAAAATGAATGTGATTTTTAAAGTCTTTATAGATTGCCAGATCAATCCTGAGAGCCTATGTCACATACTCTTAGTCAGCGTTAACACTCTTAGTAGAACAGAATGATGGCTCAATGACTACAGAAAGATATATTATTTGACTCATATTAAGTTCCAAACTTAATAGTCCACACAACCTACTCCTTGCTTGCTGTTATCTTGAAAAAAGGTGCACGAAATGGCAAAATTTCATCATTCTATAGTGAAAGTTTCATCTCTCAAAATAATTTTAATCAGAATGAGATTCGTTTGATAAATAGTAATTGAACATCTCTTTATCTGGTGATCAATATGTATGGTACAGAATGGGAATCAAAAAAAGCACGCATCACTTACAAAATCACTTCATGCAATGTAAGGATATTTGGATGTGGATTCAATCGCCTTAATGCTTGAATTTCTCTCAGGTTATTCACATGGTCAATACTAGTAGAAAAGATTAGGTGAAAAATAAACAACTGTCATTTACACATTGTTGTATGGATTTTCCTGACTCACACAAGGCATAGGTTGTAATAGTCTCTTGCAGCATGTTGCCAGCTTGCCTGGGTGTGGTGTGACATTTCATGGCTCTCTTCTGTATGAGTACTGTATGAGATACTACTTGCAAAACGTCATGTTTTTTTTATATGGTGGCATAGAAAATAGTATAATAAACACACCTCCCTGTCTTTCAAAGATTATGAGCTCTTGAGAAGGAAATCTCAAATCTGTGCAATGCTATATTTACTATACACTGTAGTATATGCTAGGATCAAGAATTACTAGTTTGAACACACATTATTTAAGGCCAATAGGACACATTAGGAAAAACAATCTTCATCTCCAAAGGCAGCTAGATTTTATATATGCATTTACAAAAAAAAAGATGTTTTAAAATCAACTTTTGACAATGAAGATTTAAACAAAACATTTATATACTGAAGCTAAATAAGAAGTTAAAATTAAAAAGAATCAAACTTTACCTTTCAAAATGCTGTTTCATTTGTTTACAAGCATAGTAACGTCCATTGTTTAGACTCTGTACCTTCAGAACATCAGAAAATGTTCCCTCTCCAATTTTACCAATTGTTTTGTATTCTAGAAAGATTAATATTGAAACAATAAACTAGAAGTTAAATGTATATATTTAAATTCTGCTTCATCAAATATGTTCACAACTGTAGCTTACTTATTCTAATAGCATACTTGTTTCCTCCCGAGATAAACAATATGTCTTCCAGGTAATTCCCATATTATCACTGTAGTTGTTTAAAATTAAGGTTCATCTCTATGCACTGGGAAAGGATTATACCAGTACAATTTATTCTTGAGAATTACGGTATATGAGAAATTCTGCTTGTGTTTGCTAAAATAACATTTAAGTGCTTTCTATCAACTACATCTCACATACTTATCATCCACTTAAAATAATCTGCAGGATAAAAATTGTGTAAGTTTTAGTTTAGTTTTTTAGAAACCCACGTTTTTTGTTTTCACTAAATATAAATTATACATATATTGTGCTTAAATAATATCACTATCATTAAAATGGACTATTTTTATATTTACATACAATTTAGCATATCTTAGCGCATTATCAATAATCACCTAATGTTCCAAGCATATAAATTTGAAGAGCTTAATTCTAATGTTGTTCTATATGACCAGGAATAACATATGAAGTTTTAATCAAACTAATATATGTGTTATAGGCCCACAAACAATATTCCTCCAAATACATTGATCCTTCATTCATTCATTTCTACTGAGTTATACATCTGGAAACTCACCCAATTCTGACTACTTTTTGTATATACCTTTCTGCTCTAAAATTTGGTTTAGTCTTCTCCCATACATATCACTTCTACAGCAAATGTTCCTAGAATTCTCCATTGCCTAACTTCTGTGAGAATTAACTTCTTCAGATTGCATCTAGCTGTAAAGAGAAGTATTTCCAATATAATTGTACTAGTAATTCATATTTAATAAGACTTTTCCCTAACCATTGTCATGTTTCATATTTTTTAAAAAAACAAAGTATCATATTTCGCAGTGAAGGAAACTTCCATTTATGGTTTGTTTATAGTATTTTAGATTCAAAGGGTTGGAAGTAACCTTGGATATCGTCTAGTCTAAAACATCCAGTGTTTATGCCTTAATTCCTCATTTTTATTCAACCACAATCTTTGTCTATAGTAAAGTTGGCTATTCTATAATAGAAAGGAATTTGCTTTATTAATACAATTTTTACATATTTGAGGAGTTAAAATTAAAAGAAAGAAAAATCAAAAGACTATGTTCGTATTACACACAGTTATGTGAAAAAGAAAGATTCTCCTTCTTGAATTCTATGGTTTTATGGATCAGGTCATACATAGTAAAAATCATCTGGTCTTTAGCAGTTCTTAAAAGTAGGTAAATACAACTTCAGATGAACAACAACACATGACATATTATATCATGCCATTTATTTTACAAAAAGAAAGCCAAAATGGAGAAGCCATGTGTGAAAAACTAAGTACACCCTTACTGCTTCCATAGGTACCGTATGAAGAGGCTAAGTAGCAGCCAGGTGCTGCTAATCAAGTGCCCTTGATCAATTGATCATCTATACAAACCAAAGTTTTAGGAGTCTCCAGGTCTCCAGCATTGAGGTATGTGTTAACATAATGCCAAAGAAGAAAGACATCAGGAACAATCTTAGAGAAACAATTGTTGCTCCCCATCAATCTGAGGAAGATTATAAGGACATTTCCAAACAATTTAAAGTTCATCCTTTTACAGTGAGGAAGATTATTTGTAAGTGGAAAACATTCAAGATGGTTGCCAATTTTCCCAAGAATGGATATCCCAGCAAATTCACCCCAAGGTCAGACCATGCAATGCTCAGAGAAATTGCAATAAAGCCAAGAATTACATCTCAGACTCTACAGGCCTCAGATAGCATGTTAAATGTTAAAGCTCAAGATAGTACAATTAGAAAAAGACTGAACAGGTATGGTTTGTTTGGAAGGGTTGCCAGGAGAAAGCCTCTCGTCTCTAAAAAGAACATGGAAGCATGGCTTAGATTTCCAAAGTTGCATCTGAACAAATCATAATACTTCTGGAACATTATCCTTTGGATAGACGAGACCAAAGTGCAGATGTCTGGTCATAATGCACAGTGCCATGTTTGGCGAAAACCAAACGCAGCACATCAGCACAAACATCTCATACCAACTAGCAAGCACAGTGGTGAAGGGGTGATGATTCGGGCTCATTTTACAGCCACAGGACTTGGGCTCCTTGCAGTTATTGAGTCGACCATGAACTCCTCTGTATACCAAAGTATTCTAGAATTAAATGTGAAGCCATCTGTCTGACAGCTAGAGCTTGGTTGACATTGGGTCATGCAACAGGACAAGATCCCAAGCATACCAGCAAATCTACAACAGAATGGTTGAAAAAGAAAAGAATCAAGGTGTTGCAATGGCCCAGTCAAATGCTGTGGCAGGATCTCAAGAGAGCTGTGCATAAACAAGTGTCCACAAACCTCAATGAACTGAAGCAATGCTGTAAATAAGAGTGGGCCAAATTTGTCCACAACAATGTGAGAGATTGATACAGTCATATAGAAAACAATTACTTCAAGTTATTGGTGCTGAAGGTGGTTCTACATCTGCAAGCTATTGTATCATAAGGTGTACTTAAGTTTTCCTCACATGGCTTCTCCATTCTGGCTTTTTGTAAAATAAATGACATAGTGTAATATGAGGGTGAAGGTTCGTTCTCTGAGCTTGTGGGTTGGTTTCTGAATGTTTTGTTACCAGGCTAGGTGACATCTTCAGCAGAGTTTAAACTCTGCTGAAGATGTTATCTAGCCTGGTAATGAAACGTTCGAAAACCAACCCACAAGCTCAGAAAACAAACCTTGATCCTCATCCTACACCTGAGCTACAGATATTCACCACTATTGCATACTGTAATATGTCATGTGTTCTTGTTCATCTGGGATTGTATTTTTTTAAAGAACTGCTAAGGACCAGATTTTTACTATGTCCTGATATGTAAAACCATAGAACTCAAAGGTGTACTTTCTTTTTTAAATTACTATATACATAAACTTTCCATCAATAACTGACGGCAATCTATTTTGTACTAGCAGGAAAGTTGATAGGGCTACAGTGATGCTTAAAAGTTAGCGGGGCTGCTTTTTGTTCACTGCAACTGGGGCTTTAGTCAAGGTGGGGGAGAATAATGAACAGTTCCAAATATCAAATTTGGCACAAAACCTTCAGGCCTCTGCTAAAATGCTGAAGATTTCACCTTTCAGCACAAAAACCATCCAAAGCATACCTCCAAATCAAGAAAAGAAAGGCTTCACCAGAAGATCAAAGTTTTGGAATGGCTCAGCCACAGCCTGGATCTGAATCCAATTGAAAATCTGTAGGGTGACCTGAAGAGGGCTTTGCACAGGAGATGCCCTTTCAATCTGACAGATTTGGAGCTCTTTTGCAAAGAAGAGTGGGCAAAGATGCCCAAGGTAAGATATGCCATGCTGATATGCCAGGGGTGTCAAACTGCTGGCCTGTGGGCCAGTTTCTTCATATCAAAGCCCCGCTCACCTCATTGCTGGTAAGGCAAAAAGAGTCGCGACATGTCGCGACACGTGACGTGACGTGGCGAGTTTGACACCCGTGTCTTATCCCAAAAGACTGAATACTGTCATAAAATCAAAATGTGCTTCAACAAATGTTTAAGGATGTGCTTCTTTATGCAACCATGTTATTATATTTTTATTGTGATCCCCCCAAACAAATTCAGTTTTGTTTTTCAACAGAATTGTACAGCTTATGTGTTATACTGAAGATGTAAAGAATTCTGAAGTGATTTCTCTTGGTCTGAATTTTTTACATTTCAGAAACCTGGCATTTTAACAGGCATATATAAACTTTCTATCTCCACTGTACTTTCTCTTGAGCTTCAGGTTAGATACCCTGACCTTTTTTTTATATAGAATATGCTGGTGCAATTCAAAATTTATAGTTCCATCAATGATGGCAAGCTCTCCTGGTCCAGAGACAGTAAAGCAGGCTCAAAATATATTGCCACCACCATCTCTCACAGATGGGATGGTTTTATGTTGAAATGTAGGATTTGCCTTTCAGCAAATATGCTTTTCATTCAAGCCCAAACGTTCTATTCTGCTCTCATCCATCCATAGAACATTCTTCCAAAAGCCATGTGGTCTTTTGCAAACAACCTGGACAGCAATATTATTTTGGGGAGTAGCAGCTTTCTTTTTGCAATCCTGCTGTACTATTGTTGTTCAATGTTCTCTTGATAGTGGTCTCATGAATGCTGGCATTCACCAATACAAGACAGGCCTTAGATGTTTTCCTGGGGTTGAGACCTCATGGAAGATTACACACCTTGCTCTTGCTGAGAGCTTAGTGGGTCAATCATTACTGGGGAGGCTTGCCCATTTCTACACAATCTTATTTAACAATGATTGGTAAAGTCCAAACTCTTTGGAAATAGTTGTGCAAACCTATCCAGCCTGGTGAGTATGAACAATTGCTTTTCAGAGGTCCTCGGAAATTTCCTTTGTTTGGGACATGACACACTTTCACATACCTGTGTTATGAAGTTCAGACTTTGACAGTAAATACCAAAAATTCTGTTCTTTAAAGAGAGGCAGGATCTCCCACATTTGCATTATCATCCCACTGGTTGAAACACATGATTCTAATTACCCTTTCAAATCAACTGATAATCTTAGAGGTTTATATACTTTTACCATGTGCAAAATATGTAGCTTTGCATCAATTTTTCCTCAATAAATGAGCAAGCATAATGTTTTTGACTCATTTGTTTAACTGGATTTTCTACCTAGTTTTAGGATTTGTGAGAACAGATCATATTTTAGATCATAGTTATGCAGGCACTTGAAAACTCAAAAGGATTCACAAACTTTCCAGTACCACTGCATATCATAGAAGTGGGTAGAGCCAGACTTTCTACATTTTCCAAATTTTGGGAGGTTACTAGATGTTTGTATTTGTATACACACATAAACATATATAGGTTAAGGCTTGCTTGTTTGTTTCCTATCTCAACATAACTTGGAAATTAAAGATGCTGATTTTCAGTGACTGGGGTCAGAAGCAAGCCTATAAATTTCAAGGAGGTGCCTATGGACATATGATCTTAGCTTGCCTGTATATCTGTATCATTCCAGGCACTGAATAAAGTTTATTTCCCATTCTTACAAGTGATATACTTGTAAGTACTATCACATGACCTCTACTATCTCTCTTATGGTAATATGATATAAAACTTGTTTTTTCCTATTTCAGCAAAATGATTTATGATTAACTGGGAACTTAGTTTTATGAGAGACTGAGGGAATTGGATATGTTTAGTTTTGAGAAAAGACAATAGGGAATATGAAAGTAATTTCTAACTATCAGGAGCTATTACACAGAAGAAGCCCGAGAACCAATTATTAAGACAAGGCTGATCTTTGCTGAATGTGTCAAACTGCAGGGTGGGCAACTGTCTTTCAGGGAATGCACTAAAGTAGTAGACTTGGCTGAAACAAACTATTCTAATGGCGCCTATGATTTATATGTATATCATCTTATCCTTTATTTTATTCAATTTATATAAATATAAATTATGATTTTATTTATATATATAAATTATGACTGAAAAAGATTACTCTATCCCTTATTTCCACATAGCTGCTTTAACATTTGTTATAAATCACCTTCTATGCATGTGATCATTTTCACATTAATGTATGTATATGTATGAGGGACCATTAATCACCTGCCCCTAGTCAGACTATTTCAAATTCTATAATGAGATATTGAAAACTGTTGCTGAAATTATACAGTATACAGAAATATCCACTTTAACTGATAGGATTCCTCTAAAGTTGCTAGCTTCTACTTGTTTTTACAGATATGAATAAACTATTAGAGGAAGAAAGAACAATCTGTGGCCTCCAAAACCATTTTAATGTTTGTGGGGAAAACAGGAGACCATCTTGAGTTAATATACACACACAGATTGACAAGGCAGAGACATTGGCAGGTTAAAAATAATAAAAGCCCCTGACTGCAGTTACTAAAAACTGATGGTGCATTTTTGAGGTAAGAAATGAAAACAGTAACACATTCCTTAAAATAGATTTTTTTCATCTAATAAACAGAACTCACCAAGGCACCTTCCTGAAATCTCACATCCACCAAAAGGCTATATATGTCCCATTTTAGATTATCATTCTATCTGCTGTAGTCCTTACTCCCTCTAAACCAGTGGTTCTCAACCTTTTTAATCCCGCGACCCCAACCGGTCGTAAGTCGAGGACTACATCGGTTGTAAGTCGAGGACTAAACCGGTCGTAAGTCGAGGACTACCCAACCGGTCGTAAATAGAGGACTTTTCCTGCCCGGGAGCGCCACACATGTGTGTTTCCGCCCCCTGCGCCGGCCGAGGCATAGCTGGCAAGCGGCAGAGACGGAGCAGGCCGACCACCAGCTGGCCCAGCCCAAGGGAGGTAAGGCACCCACCGGAAAAGGGGGAAAAATGGCGGACAAAAAAAATGGTGGACAGCCTTGCTTGGTGACCCCCATGAAATGGTCGATCGACCCCAAATGGGGTCCCGACCCACAGGTTGAGAACCACTGCTCTAAACAGCCTCCAGTTATCAAAGGATTTCCTAGTTGAGCTTTAAGGAATGGATTCTAACCACCAAGTGCTTCCTTTTCATTTCCGAGTTCAGTGAAAACTATGCCCAAACAGAAAGCTTTGCAAAAATCAGATAAAACTGAATGTCTGTGCTAATATCACAGAAGCATGCTTAGGGTGTGGAATACAGTCCGCCCATTTACTGTGGCTTGGTTTTTCATGGACCATTTCATCGAGTTCACCATGTTGTCCAAGATGTCTTGGAGCAGAAGACAATAATATCCATTCAAGCTTGGTTTGGGAAGGGCTGAAGGACAGATAGAACTGAAAGAAAACTGCAAAACCACTAAAACAGGGGTAGGCAACCTTGGCTCTTTTATGACTCGTGGACTTCAACTCCCAGAATTCCTGAGCCAGCACAGCGGGCTCAGGAATTCTGGGAGTTGAAGTCCACGAGTCATAAAAGAGCCAAGGTTGCCTACCCCTGCACTAAAAAACGTCCACACGCTTCTTACTGTTGGAGCCAAATAGAAGCCCCTATCAGTGTGGCTGATCAGCCCTGGTTCTGGAGTTCGCTTGCACGTGCCCAGGTTCCACGCTATTCCCTGACACGGCGGGAGCCACTCTTTGAAACCCCTCCCGCCTGGTTCAATAGCGGCAGGAGAGGGGGAGTTCCTAAGGCTTCCGTCAACCCACGCCCCCCCCATCCCGTGGCCTCGCCTGCGGGTCGTTGGCCCCAGTCCCAGCACGACGCCCTGGTCGAATCTCTAAACCAGGGGTAGTCAACCTTGGCTCTTTTATGACTCGTGGACTTCAACTCCCAGAATTCCTGAGCCAGCTAAGCTGGCTCAGGAATTCTGGGAGTTGAAGTCCACGAGTCATAAAAGAGCCAAGGTTGACTACCCCTGCTCTAAACAGTAAATGAATCAAACCAACTATGCCAAATATCCCCCACCCCTCCGAGTAGACGTTTCTTCCTCGGCTCACCAAGAAGGGAAGGGGTTGCCCCACCCTCTTTTCCTCCACACCAATTCTACGCACGCCCCCCCCCTCTCCAAGCCGAATCCGCAGGCCGAGCGGCGTTTCCGACCTATTCCACCACGTGCCGCGCGACCCACCACTGCGCCTCCTCCCTTACTGTTCATCCTCCGAGCCCGCCTCTCCCGCAGGTTCCCGCCAGGTCAAGGGGCGGGGAGGGGGGGCGAGGACACGGGTCCTCTCTGAACCGCCAGACCCCCTCCCCACGACAGAAGTTGTCAGCGCGCCATGTTGTATTCCCGTCACCCGGGCAACCCCAGAGCATCGAGCACCTCAACCCGGGAAAACGACCTAGCCCCACCCTCGCAGAGGCGCCGGCCTCTGACAGTGTGGCGCAAGCGCAGTTACTAACCTCCGCCCTCTCCCATTGACTGCGGCAGGCGAAGGGCAGGATTCATGTTTGCGGGCTTTCAGAATTGCGCATGCGGAGTGTCAATTTACTCCTTGCCCGCCGGCTCCCAGCCCCTCTCGTCTTTGCGCATCCTCAATCGTTACGACTGTCTAAAGAGGGTCTGTTAACAGTCGTCTCTCCCTTGCCGAGTTCGGGTGTGCAGTACAGTATGGGGTTTTTTTGGTAGGGCGAAGTCTGCCATTGGCACTAGTTAAGGATGCAACAGAGTTGAATGTGTTTTTCCTGGGAATAAGCCCTGTTCCAGCCCCCCCATTAAATAGCGAAGTAGTCCATTATGTTTTAGTGTAGCGTGGCGTGGAAATCGAAACCGACTTTCTAATACCTCAACCAAGCTCCATTTTAGTCCATCATTTGGTGGATGGCAATGAAATGCCGGGGGGTGGGGGGAGATTTGTAGGAACTGATGTGGAGACATAAGTCTCCTGCACGTGTACTTCTGCATTTGGTATTTGCAGACCAGCATATGGCAGGAACATTAGTTCATTCAGCATTCCTATTTTGTTATCCCTTTTGAGGTAAGCTGTATTATGTAAAGTGCAGGAATGGTTTATGACAAAAGCATGAGGAAAAGCAGATGAAAACAGCGCAATCTAGTTCACACCAACAATTTACGTTGCTAAGCAAAGTGGTTAAGTGAATCACACCTGATTTTATTTTTTTTGCCATGGTTGTTAAGCAAATCACTGCAGTTAAGTAAATCACATGGTCAATCAGCAAATCCAACTTCCCCCACTGACTTTGCTTGTTGGAAGTTGGCTGGTATTGTCACAAGTGTTGATAACGTGACCCTGGGATGCTAGTCATAGGTTATTTCATTGTAGAACCAGTATTGAACGGATATTAACTTTAATGTATTGTGTTATTGATTCACTTTGCTTCATATGCTGCACATATTGAAAAAAAATGTGTAAATGGAATTTTGAAAATTCAGCCTCTGAAACTGTCTGCTGCTGCAAAAAATCAACCATTTGTGAAGAAACTAGCTATAAATTCTTTAGCATAAGACGAACCATAATAATAAATAAGAACTTTGATAGTATTGATAGCATTCTTTGTCAAAGAATCTGCTACTGTATATTTTCCTTTGCTCTGGTATGGGATTTGTAGTCTGACAGAGAGATCAATAAGATAAATTATAGATTGAAATGTTGAGTTATATAACGGGAAAAGAAAATTAAAAGAAAGCAAAGAATCTAAAAAAAATTATCCTGAACACATTGTTGAGATTTAATAACAAAGAAAGTAAAGTAGAGTGCCTTAACAAGATGGCCGGTTAGCTCAGTTGGTTAGAGCGTGGTGCTAATAACGCCAAGGTCGCGGGTTCGATCCCCGTACGGGCCATCGGGGCTTCACTTTTTCATTGAAATTCTAGTAATAAACTTCAAATGAATGCTTCACCCACGCCAAAGCCACTTGAATGGTATCATAAAATGGTGTACGCATAAAGGTATCAGATTTTTATTAAAATACAGTTGGGCAGACATCTTTAATAATACATCTTTAAGAAAGGACCTAATATACCCCATAGAAGTCTGTCTCGCTTTCAATTATGTTGATATTCCGGGAGCGGGTGGGGGGGGCGGCGGCGGCTCGCCTTTAACCCTCTACCAGATTTCCTCATAGCTCTCCGTCAAAACGAGGAAATCCAAAGACGTCCGATTTTTAACCCCACGAAGTCCATTAGGAACGGAACGGTGTTTATATCTTTAACTGCGCAGACTGGGTACTGATTTGAGGTTTGGCAAATTCGCAAGTTAAGCACCAGTCTTTGAGAAGACAAGGGAAAGGCAACACTCGGATCCTTTGATCACCGCCATCGCTTCTAAAGGCTGCTGAACTGAACTCCTTTCGGATCGGGAGACGCCGGACGACAATTTCAGTTACAATAGCAGATTTGTCCCCCGACAGCTCCCACTGCAGCAGCGCTCGACTTCCTTCTCCGCCCCTCTCGTGACGTACCGCAGCGAGCACTCTCCCCCCGCTCCCCCCCCCTCCTTCAGCACCCGCGTGCTCCGCTCTTCCGGAGTCCTCGATTCCTGAAGCGCGAGATGGGGCCTTCCCCTGCCGCGCTTGCCTCCTAAGATGTCTTCTCCGGGGCTCAGGAGCGACGCTGCTGCGGCTGCTGCCGCCTCTGCTGCTGAGGGCCCGGCACCAGGCCCTCCAGGCGAGAGGCCGTTGATGCCGGTCACTGAATTCCGCTGCGGGAAGCCGTATCGGGCGTCCGAGGCAGTGGCTGGAAGTGTCCCGGGAAAGCTACAAGATGAGGGGCTCCCTCCCCCGGTCGGAAAGGCGGCGGAGAGGGCCGAGGACCGCCGTCCCGCCGGGGCTGCCGTATTAGCTCAAGGGACCGCCTGCCCCACTTCCCTCTTGCTGGCTCAGAGTTTCAGCTCGGCGGCTTCCGCCTCACCTTCGGGGTCTCAGCTGCCCACGGTCGGCACCCTCCACAACCCGCCACAGCCGGGGCAGGATGGAGCTCAGGGGGTCGGATCCGAGACAGAGTCTCTTCCTTTGACGGGGGCCCTTCTGTTCAAGGTAGAAGCCTGCGATGGAAATCGTAAACAAGAGTCTCGTTTACGCGAATTGTGGATTGGCGTGATTTTTATCCCGCGTTCCTGGGAGTCCTTCCTGTGCCTGTTACTTGAACAGGCCTGTTATGTGGGGTCGTGAAAAGACACATCTATCTCCCCTCTATTCTGCCCTTATCAGTTTCCACTTGCAACGCTATATCCAGTTCTGGACACCACATTTCAAAAACAATCGGGAACTGGAGTTCAACGGAGTTCAGCGGAGGAGGGTGAGGGGCTGGAAACCAAGTCCTTTCAGGAATGAATAAAGCAGTGTTTCTCAACCGTGACAATTTTAAGGCATGTGGACTTCAACTCCCAGAATTCCACAGCCAGCATTGCTGGCTGTGGAATTCTGGGAGTTGAAGTCCACATATCTTAAAATTGTCAAGCTTGAGAAACACTGGAATAAAGGAATTAACCATGTTAATTTGCAAAAGAAACGACTGAGAAGGGATAATAGTGATCAACAGGAACAGGATAATAATGATCAAATATCTGAAGGGTCTATCACACAGAAGAGAGGGGAGGACTTACTAGGTTAAAACTACATGGGAGTAGGCTCAGGGTAGATAACAGGAAGTTCTTTGTTGAGTTCCCCAACAATGAAATGGGCTAACACAAGAAGTTATAAGTTTTCTTTCATGGATGTCTTGAAACAAGCCTTCAGTGGTTATCTGTGAGAGGCGCCCTAATGCAGCATTTTCCAATCTGGACAATTTTGAGATGTGTGGACCAATTCTCAGAATTGTAATCATATTTGCTGGGAAATTCAGGGAGTTGAAGTGCACATATTACAATGTTGCCTAAGTCTGGAAATTCTGCACTAAATAGGAGCTGGACTAGATGACCCTCTAAGATTCCTTCCAAGTGTATGATTCTGCAGGCTCCTCTTCCTATTTGACATGTTTCATGTACTTTATTACTGAGCACTTGAAACTGAACTTATGAATAGGCTCTAATAGTGTCTAGCTAATTCAGTGTTCAGTTAACAACTGCTCTGTAGGCTTAACAAATGCAGCATTCACTTCGGAGCCATCACAGAAAAAGGCCCTAACATAAGATGTTAGGTGTCATGTGGTGTCTCACTTAATGACCACAGCTTACAACCATAATTCCAGGCTCAATTAGGGTCATAAGTTGAAGACTATGTGTACATGGATCTGTTCATGAATTCACCCAATGTTTAATCTGCAGCCTGCATGGGACTTTATTTAAAATGTTGCATAATTAGCAAGTTGTGACTTGTTTTGTTCCCAAAAAAGTTTCTATGTATATAGGATCAAAATAAAAGTAAACAATATAATTGTAATTAGAAAATGTTTATGATCAAATCTTATTTACTTGATCGTTAATCTTTCCTCTCTTTTTTATAAAACAGTTGGAAACCAGTCATGTCCAAGTAGAGTCTGATCAAATAAAAGAGAAGAAAAGTTTGGAATTATTTTCTGCAAGAGCTGTGTCTAAAAATATAGCTGGGTCTCAAGCAGTTGAGAAGAATTCTAAGCCTTTAGGACTCAGTGCCATTAATCCTGAGATTTTTCAGATACAATCTTTTCCAGGAACTGGATCTCAACAATTTTTCTTATTTAATTCTTCTAAACCTACAGTTCAACTATTTCTTCCGTCCCCCCTACATCCCCTTGGACAAGTACCAGTAAGTAAAATAATTACACATGGGCAGAAACATAAATCCATTATAAAAGGTAGGGGAGATTCTTCAAATGTTTCTTTGGTTTCAACTTGTTCAGCAAAAACCCTTGTAAATGAGGGGAAGCAGCCAAAAGAGCAAAAGATTAAAAAATCTTTGAAAGTGGCAACTCGTTCTGGGCGGATTTCTCGCCCTCCAAAATACAAAGTTAAGGACTACAAATTTATTAAAACAGAAGACTTGGCTGATTGTCACCCATCTGATTCTGATGACTATTCTGAGCTGAGCTTAGAAGATGATGAATGCAACAAAGTAAAGGAAGTATGTGAATTATTTAACCCCTTTAACTATGACCTGCGACCAAAATTGTTTAAGTGTCAGAACTGTGAAAAATCCTACATAGGAAAAGGCGGATTATCAAGGCACTACAAAATAAATCCAGGCCATGGGCACCGAGAGTCTTCAGAATCTTCTCCTATAAAGAGATTTTCTAGAATG
>NW_015388198.1:32517-107480 GCF_001527695.2 Protobothrops mucrosquamatus | reverse complement strand
AGCCGTGTCATTGTGTAATTTACTTGACCAAAAGCTTGTAATGGACATTTGTAATGCGGGTGTTGAAAACATAGTTGAAACTGCAGACAACAAAAGATAAGGACACCTTTGAAGGAGACACTTTAGACTGATCTGCTTTGACGGGTAACCAATTAAGGCTCTCCAGGAAACACTATCTATTTAGTAATTAATGTTTATCTTTAATTTGTCTGGTTCTAGTATATCCATTATTATGCAAGAAAAATGAGATGGCAGAGATATTATGTTGCAGAATTGATCCAGGTGGGCTTTATGATATTGTTAAAGATATTTTACCCTTTAACCTTAAACATTGGTGGTCATCATAATTCAGTATGAGTAAAGACTCAGAATCTAAATCATAAAATTGTTGCACAACACCCATATGGGCAGCTATATAAATCTGATTAATAAAAAAATGAAAAATATTGTTTTAAGTATTTAATCACAAATTTACCCATGCAAAATATTCTGCTAACTGAATTCAAAAGGAAAACTTTTTTTAAAAAAATTGTAGATACTAGTTTTTTTTAAGAATTGAGGAAAGAACGAAGAAAGCAGATACATATGTGTTGAGCTAGTGAAAGGGAGAGATACTGCCTAAAAAAACAATATAATTGCTTCGCTTAAGATTGACATCATGAGCTGTTAATGAGAAATGTGTAAGATTATTATTTCAGTAATTATAAAGCCACTGATAAAATCCTTTGTTACCCTTGGCCAAAGTAAATTTGAAATTTGTTTGTAGTTTTGTAAGTAAGCTGAACGCCATCTAGGCATACTGTAGTAATCATTAAGGACTTAAACAGAGATGTGCATTTGTATCTGTTGCTATTTTTACTCAGAGTAGTGTTAGTTCTTAACTGTATATCTCTTTAGGTGGTTTTAGGCAGGGGAGACCAAGATGATATTCCACTTGGTAGGATCTTCATGAGGCAATGGATGTTGAATCGTTGTTCTCAACCTAACCTGCTTCACAAAGTCATTGTAGAAACAAGATGTGGTGAGTATTTGTATGCTGCCCTGAGTTTCTTGAAAGACAGTTGAGATATCAAGTAAATGCATGTCGTTTTGTACAAAATAATAATGAACTAATTTGTCTGGGAGTCCAAATATTATATAACATTATAACTAATGATTAGGGGAAGATCAAAAGAAACGAATTGCTACCCTTGACAGCACTTGGGCCTTCAGAATGAAGGATATAGTGAGCTACCAAATCACATGCAGCAAGGCTTCACTTATTTTATTATTTCATTTCATTTTCCTCCAGATGAGCTTTTGCCACCCAGATAGGGCAAACTAAACAATGAGATTTCCCTGAGGCAATTGTTAATTTACCCATCCCAGCACTTTTGGGGTGAGGGTCTAACAGAGGAAATGGGATGTATATGGGCATGAAGCTATTTAGGCCTGTCTGTCATCACTTGGAAGAACCTCCGGTAGAAAACGTGTGCCAAACATGTGTGGGGTTTCTACCTCAAAGTGCTGCCTGACCTGTCAGTTACAATAAAACCAGCTGAAGACCTTGGAAAGCAAATTGCATACTCAGTTGGCTCTTTATAGGCTCAACAATGGCAGCCCTATGAGCTTTATTAAACCCAGGGAGTCAATCTTCCTCACACTAAGAAAAGCAAGGCCCTCAGGAATAGATGCCAAGCAAGTCACTGTCTAACAAATGGTCAGGATCTTTGTAATATACACAGCCTGACTTCAAGTATTTTTGTTTACATCCATATTCCTTCTTTCACCCATGCTCAATATATATACACACACAATCAAGAGCTTTGGTTTATTTGCTTTAATCACACTGCAAGAGAACGGAGAGCCCTCGTTTAATGAACAAGATGGCACACTGACAGCCCTCAGCTTCACGCCTGGCGTGCTGACAGGCAGGGTTCAAACAGAGCCGTCCCATCTAGTTGCGCCAAGGGACTAAGCCTTCATTTTGAATTGCCTGGTTTGGCCAACACACAAGTCATGAGCCTATTCCTGACCATTGCTATGTTCTGAGACTTTCTGGCATGTTCCCCACGCCATTCAAGTTTTTAAGATTTCTACCTAAACTTGAGATATAGGATACACTTTTTTGACACAAGGATACTAGTGGTTGAGATGTTAAATTAGGACCAGAGGATCCAGATTCAAGGCCATATTGCTTCTGAAAGCTCCCAGGTGATTTGGGACCAGATACTGTCCCTGACCCAGGCTATCTAGCAAGGAGAACTATTAACAACTCCTTTTGCTGGGGGTGTGGTGGAAGGTGAAATAGAAATCTAACGGAGAAATATTTCTGAAAGGAAAAAGGCAAAAAGGTGACTCTAATCAAGAGATGACTTTAATCATCTCAAAATAGAAGTGGCTCTTTTTAAAAAGAGGCACCCAAATGTGATGGCCAGTATACAAAATTGCTAAATAAATTAAAAAATGTTAATGTAATCATGGCCGGAATCTGAATTTTTCTTTACATTCCTGTGGATAACTCTGCTACTTTCTCCTATCTTCCTGGCTAAATTGCCCATGGTCAGGGCCAACAGATAGCTTAGGCTTCTCACTGCCAATAAATTTAGGAAGAATCCGGTCCGTCCTTTCATCCTTGTCCTAATTCCTGCAGCTTTGCAGTTTGAAACAGATGGTTCTGAGGAAAATTCTCTCCTGTTTAAGGTGTCATTCAGTTTCAGGGCATCTGCTAAACAAGTGGGGTGCCCATAGGTGTGAATATGATGTTTGATCTCTACCAAAATGTGAAGATTTCCTGCCTGATTGTTTTTAATGTTGTATTGGGTTTTTTTTAAAGTAAAAATAACACTTTTCCTTGAAATTTCACTAAAGTGATGAGGCTATGCATAAGCACACAGGTACAAAGCCAGACAGTGTTTTTAAAGCAGTTGTACAACTCTCAGTCCTTGTGAAACATCTATCTTGTTCTGTCTTAACAAACCATAATGATAATTTCTCCTTCCGCTAACACACTTGCAATATAGAAAAAGTAGCAAAGGTCACTGTCCACAATAATGTGGCTCTTATTTATTTATCAAATTTGTATGCCACATATCTTTCTGTCACGTGAGTCAGTTCAGCTTACAATATAATAAAAGCAGTAGTATAAAGCATTAAAACAGTAAATATAACATTAAAATGGGGATCTTTCATTGTTTTGCCGCTAATTTCTGCCATCAAAACCTTCTAAGGCAAGCACATCAATCCACCTAGAGCACGGGTGTCAAATGCGCCACGTCACGTGACATGTTGCGATGTATCACGACTCTTTTTGCATTGCCAGCAATGGGGTGGGCGCGGCTTCAGTATGATGAAACCAGCCCGCGGGCCAGCAGTTTGACACCCCTGACCTAGAGGCTGAGTATCAAAGAAATACACAAAAGGTTGTGTTGCCTTTGAATCCATCAAAACAGTAGGGCATGTTGGTCAGAAAATAATGTCAAAAATTGGTGAGAACAGAGAAATACATTTATTTCCTGCTTCTCTCTGTCTTGCCAAACTGTTAACATCCCCAAGTGCTGGGACGGGTTGAGGTGAATGAGAAGATTTCATGAGGGACTGTATGTCAGAAGTTGAACTTTGATGCCAAATTTTTAATGTTTATGGTCTTAATTTCTATTCATTATGCTGTTTTATTATTGATATTGTTCTATTTGTGTTCAAAAGCTGCCCAAAGTTCAATATAAGACGGGCAGCTACATAAATGTTTTAAATAAATTAAAAATAATAAAATAAAATAATAAAATAAAATATAAAATAAAATAAAATAAAAAGACAGGCATCCTTTTTTGTCTACATGAACTCATTGGGATCAGGAGTTACCCAGTGTCCATTCAAAATGCAAATAGAAGCTATTAAAATTTTTGATTTAAAGTTTGTCTGCTTGGAATAATTTACATATTCTTGACAAGCTAATGATGCATTCTCACACTTGTTGCAGTTTGTGCCAATGGAGGTGAAAAGAGAGGATAAAATCTTTTCTGTATGCAGCTTCTTTGGCCAGCTTGTTCCCTACTTTGGCAAGTGGCAAGCTGAGATTTACTTACTTTCACAGACAGTCTTGTCTACTTGGGGGTTTGAAACTGACAGTCCAGGAAATGAAGAAGAACCGGCATATTGATACCAGATTTTTCTTCACAATTAACTCACCAAGAAGAACTGCTAACTAAAAAGAAATTAAGGGACAAGATCATGGTATAGAGGTAGTATTTCTTGAAAGACAGACCAAGCTGACTCGGTGGATTGGGGTCATCCCATTTCTACATGCTCTTCCGTGACATTGCTTTATTTGTCACCCCTTCTTTAGGGAAAATCAAAAGGAAAATAAGGCAAGTATCTGCTAAGGATGTTTATGAATGTTCCTTTCATATAAAGGATGCTTTCCAGCAGACCAATCTGGTAGATTAGCTAATCCCTTTTTAGAACTTTTAAACAAGCTTGCAGATGCAAGTTGTTTTGTCAAGATCTGCCGAGACTAATGATGAAGGGATGGGCTCCAAGAGCTTAGATTATCCCTAAAGGACACTGAGAAACTGGCATGTTTTAAAGGAAGGAGACCAGAATGTGTAGGAGTTTAGAAAGCAAGTCCAATGAGGAACATTAAAAAGTGTTTATGTGTTTAGACAATGGAAAATATGGGAAAAGATTTGAAGGTGTACGTAAACGAGCAGACTGGGGGAGGGCAGGGTAAGGAAAAGAGGATTTTTTTTTTTTTTGTATTCAGACAAAGCACACTCCATAATACTCCAGTCCTTGGTTTTGGATGGCAACTGGGACTGGAATTTCATTGCTAAATGACATGATTGTAAAACATGACATCATAAGACTGCACTGCTTAGCACTGGCAGTTCCTGAGGTCCCAATTGCAGTTGTTAAGTGATAAATACACAAGTCGTTAAGTGAGGATCATGACTTCTGACTTCTTACCAGATTCCCCCTTGATTTTGCTTGCGAGAAGCCAGCAAGGAATGTCAGAAATCATGATCACGTGACCGGGGAGGGGGGGAGATGCTGGAACTCTGAAGACCAATCATAGCTACCACTTATTCAACACTGTTGTAAGTTTGTACATTTGCTGAACAAATAGTTGTTAAACAAAGACCACCTATATTGATGGACCACCTGTAAATCACAATATTTAATTAAAATAATCCCTTGCATCTAGAAAGTTAGCACATTAGGGAAGAAAAGTACTTATTTATTTAGATATGCAATCTTCCACTTATATTCCCAGGTCTATAATATCAGTAGTAAATCAGTAGTAAAATGCACATGTTTGTTTCTGGAATTATAGAACAGTAAGATGACAAACAATGGCCTGTATATGGAATGGCGTGTGTGTGTGTGTGTGTGTGTGTGTGTGTGTGTGTGTGTGTGTGTGTGTGTGTGTGTGTGTGTGTGTGTGTAAACGAATAGGCAATAGGTGTTATAAAGTTGTGCCTGATCCAGGTAATGAAGGCCAATGTATTGAACAAGATTCCAGATGTGGGGAAAGCATTATTCAAGATGCTCATATAAGCAGCCTTCAGCCTATATTTGAAGCTGTTAGGCATTCTTTTGAGGGTACTCATGGGATCCCCCATAATCCTTGGAGGAGACTGTAATACAAAATGAATTTTTGTACGTTGGACTGAGAGGTCCTGTACTGTACAAGGTCAAGATAGGCATAACTTCTCTGACCCAATCAACCATTGCAAATGGGCATTTGTTCGAGAATACCTGCTACTGGAATCATCTGAGACTGAATATTGGACAGGTTTGGCTCTCATTGCTCTCATTTTTGTTTGTGAAAAATAGCTATATTAGGGTATCGTATCTCTGATGCAGAAGCAGAGCGCCATCTTGTGGACAGTAAACATTTAAGTTTTTAAAAAGTCTCTTCTGGTTGGTACACAGACAATGAATTTAAAAAGTGTTATCAGAAATTAAATCGGGGGAGGAAGGATGTAAGATAGATTATCCCATAATTTTGCATTTTCTAAGTCACTGCTTTCAGAATTGAAAAAAAAAATCAGGAAACGGATGATTAGATAGATAACCTGTACATGTAAAATTAGAATAATCCCCCTTAGTTTCAACGGATCTCAACTTTGTGCAAGTTCTTGTGCTCAGCTATAGTACTCAGATGTTACAGAAAGTTCAAAAAAATTTTTCAATATCCAAGAAAAATATTCTTCCAATTTTGCAACGTATTCTTTCCTATCTTTCCCACATGTCCCACATGCTTCAGACTAAATCCTTGGTTTTCTGAATATGCATCCTAACAGGCTCCTAGGTCTATAGCTTTGCTCTGCTATTGAGCACATTGTAGGATGAATGCGGTGTTAGTCTCTGGTGGCAACAAAATGCATAATACATTTTAACAGTACAGACCAGAAGAGAATAACAGAATTGGGAGGCACCTTGGAGGTCATCTAGTCCAACCCCCTGCTCAGGCAGGAAACCCTATACCATTTCAGAAAAATGGCGGTCTAATCTCTCTTTCACACCTCCAGTGTTGGAGCACCCACAACTTCTGGAGGCGATGAAATGACCCGCATCTCTTGAAAGCTGATGCTTTTTAAATAAAACCTGTTAGTTGGAAAAGGTGCTACCAGGAGTAGGAATAGGATGGTAATCAAGGTTTTCTTAAGATTTTTTGAGATTATATTAATAGTGTTTACTTAATAGATCAACCTATTTGTTTACTAATTGTTTTTAATATGTTATAGTCTAGGCTTTGTTAAAAATGGTTGAATATGATATTTACTCACTATTATGATCCGGACGGTAGCTTGTTTGCTGAAATATGTGACTGTACCTATCCCTATTTTACCCTAGTTCCTTATTCCCTTCCCCGTCCCCTTTCCTCCCACCCCTCCCTTTACCATACCTGTATTGTTCCTATTTTTCCTTATCTATATAAACTTAATAAAATTTTGTTAAAAAAAAAGGATGGTAATCAAGGTTAACATCAGATCAGCAATCAAGTATAACTAATAACCCAATCCAAAAACTGCCAAAGGAGCCAACAGCAAACAGCCCAACCAAAGAATCTCTAATATCATCCCCATTAACACTGACAGGCAAGCCACTAGAATATAAACGTACAGTAAACTACGCTCCTTACTAGCACTGATTTGGATCTGCAAAATGTACAAGAAAGCCTAGAGAGCTCCAAGGACTGCTTATGGGAACCCTGGGCTACAAATATTCTTCTTTATTGTAACTCCCGTGTTTTGTTTTTACAGCTCTGTTACTTTTATATTGTCCTTTATATTTTCATTTAGTGATACTTTAGGTAAATACTGATAATAGAGTAAGATTAAAGATATAGACGCCTATCCCAGAAAAATATTTAGGAAATGCTTACGTGCAACTACTGTTATCAGATCAGTATGAAGCAGTTTCTCTGAATGTGGTCGAATTCTACTATGCTGTATGTGAAATTAGGCAAATTTTAACTACTCACTGTTAATCCACCACCAATCGCAATAATTTTGTATGTCTTCTTTTATTTTTACTATTATTATGTTCTAATGCTTTTATTTACTGATCTGTGACCGTAATAAAGGTTCACGGATTCAGGACTAGCCAACTTCAGGTATTCACACTGATGCTGTATTGCAAACCAGAATGCCACTTTTTTTTAATCACAGGAAATCAATATATGTGTTGTAATAACGGCATACTGCAAATTATATATTGCTTGCCCATTCAAGACATACAGTGTTTGGTAACATTGTGTAACTTGATTCCATAGAACAGTGGTTCTCAACCTGTGGGTCGGGACCCCATTTGGGGTCGATCGACCATTTCATGGGGGTCGCCAAGCAAAGCTGTCCGCCATTTTTTTTGTCCGCCATTTTTTTTGTCCGCCATTTTTTCCCCTTTTCTGGCGGGTGCCTTACCTCCCTTGGGCTGGGCCAGCTGGTGGTCGGCCTGCTCCGTCTCTGCCGCTTGCCAGCTACGCCTCGGCCGGCGCAGGGGGCGGAACCACGCATGTGCGGCGCTCCCGGGCAGGGAAAGTCTTCGACTTACGACCGGTTGGGTAGTCCTCAACTTACAACCGGTTTAGTCCTCGACTTACGACCGGTTTAGTCCTTGACTTACAACTGATTTAGTCCTCGACTTACGACCGGTTGGGGTCGCGGCATTAAAAAGGTTGAGAACCACTGCCATAGAACAGGTAGTCCTCGGGTTATGACCCCAATTGAGCCCAAAATTTCTATCGCTAAGTGAAACATTTGTTAAATGAATTTTGCCCCATTTTATAAGCTTTCTTGCCACGGTTGTTAAGTGAATCATTACAGTTAAGTTAGTAACATAGTCATTAGGTGAATCTGGCTTCCCCACTGACTGTGCTTGTCAGAAGATTGCAAAAAGGTGATTTAAATGAGTCCGTTGCCAAATGTCTGAATTTTGATCAGGGGACCATGTTAAGTATGAAAAATGGTCATAAGTCACTTTTTTGTCAGTGATATTGTAACTTTGAACGGTTGCTAAACAAACTGCTTTAAGTCAAAAACTACCTGTACATTTTTATGGGCAGAAGGGGAAGGTTCAATGAAATTCAGTGGTGAAAAAAGCAAGGTTCTACATTTATGCAAGATAAACCAAATGCACAGGTATAGTATAGGTGGTATACTCAATAGTAGCAATTGTGAGAGGGATCTCGGAGTCCTAGTGGACAATCACTTAAATATGAGCCAGCAGTGTGCTGCAGCTGCCAAAAAAGCCAACACAGTGCTGGGCTGCATTAAAACAGGGATAGAATCAAGATCATGTGAAGTGTTAATACCACTTTACAATGCCTTGGTAAGGCCACACTTGGAATACTGCATCCAGTTTTGGTCATCACAATGTAAAAAAGATGTTGAGATTCTAGAAAGAGTGCAGAGAAGAGCAACAAAGATGATCAGGGGACTGGAGGCTAAAACATATAAGGATCGGTTGCTGGAACTGGGTATGTCTAGTTTAATGAAGAGAAGGACGAGGGGGGACATGATAGCAGTGTTCCAATATCTCAGGGGTTGCCACAAAGAAGAGGGAGTCAAGCTATTCTCCAAAGCACCTGAAGGCAGGACAAGAAGCAATGGATGGAAACTAATCAAAGAGAGAAGCAACCTAGAACTAAGGAGAAATTTCCTGGCAGAACAATTGATCAGTGGAACAACTTGCCTCCAGAAATGGTGAATGCTCCAACACTGAAAGTTTTTAAGAAGAGACTGGACAGCCATTTGTCTGAAATGGTATAGGGTTTCCTGCCTGAGCAGGGGGTTGCACTAGAAAATCTGCAAGATCCCTTCCAACTCTATTATTGTTATTGTTATTACTATTATTATAAAATTATATTATTATTATTATTATTATTATTAATTATTATTATTATTATTATTATTATTATTATTATTATTATTATTATTATTATTATTATTATTATTATATTGTTATGTTTCTCATTTGCCTCCCAATAGATACTGTATTTACGCCAGTTCCCATCCTCATTAAGCACCTGCAGTGTTTGCCTTACCAAATTTGCACAACCTCATGTGCACCATTTTGCTTGTTCCTAGATCAAGAGGCCCCATTTGTGGACATCTCAGTCATCCTGCTGATTCTTGCAATACACGTTGCCTGGGGATGCCTTGAAGCTACAATTAGAATTACAATGTCCAGAACACTGTGACACATGTAATTATTGCCATTGCTCAATACCCAGATATAACACCACTACCTGTAAACTGTATTAGCTCTCTACAGGTTTCTGGATCCAATTTCAGATGAGGGCTAACACCTATAGCCCACTTTGCATACTACCAGCCCATTTGCAGGACTGCCTTCTCCCAATGATACCGAATAGGGTGAACCTCCTCTGGCTCCCCACTTCAAAGTGTCATCTTTTGCAACCAAAAAACCTTTTCTATTGCAACTCCTGCTCCCTGGCTCCTTCCAAAATATGAACGGCCTTAACCCTCTGGGCCTTTAGAAAGGCAGTGGAAACCTGGCTCTTTCCTAGAACATCTGGGGCAAGTTGGTTAGAAGAATGCAATAAATTTGAATTCCCAATTAATTATTTATATTGGCTTTTAGTTGCTGTGTTTTGATATCTTTGTTTACTGATATTTTTTTTTGTATAGTGTTTATAGTCACATTGGTCACAAGTTGGGCAGCCATATAAAAGCTGTATAGTAAATAAATTCCCAACCCTGTTTTACATGTCTTCGCCTTGATATTGCCAACAGCAAGGAAGTACTCAGGCTGATTCCATGGTTCCTTCTACTCATGGGAGCTATAAATGTGTCAGCACTTAAATGCATAATTAAATGTCATTTTTTTGTGTTGCTGTTTACTCTTACAATTTAAGTAAAAGTACATATAGTATATACAGATATCTAGATCAGAATTAATAGGATTTTTTTTTAGTTGTTACCATACAGTTTAAACACCCAACACTTTACAGGCTGACATGCATCTAATGATCCCTAAATAATGTGATAGTGAGATGTCTGCTTTCGGACAGATGTATTTTGCTACTCCATATTAGAGTTTTCTGACTGCTAATATAAAGATTGCCCTGATGGTACCTACATTACGGTATTATTTCTTTGCAATAGCAGCTAATATTGTTTCTTCTCTGACTGTTTATCTGGATATTGGCTGCCAAGGAAAATGTGCTCTGGGCTGTCCTTCCTTGACTGTATCTTGACTGTATTCCTTGATTGTATCTTTTCTTACATGGTACATTGATGGGCTTTATCTCTATGCATCTGTTGATGGTCAATCTGTTGGAATGTCAAGCTTCCAGGAATTCTCCAGTATTTTTTCTCAGCATGCTGGCTGGGTAATTCTGGGAGTTGACATCCATACCTCTTAAAGTTACGAAGGTTCAGAAACATTGGTCTGGAATTTCAATATTTTCCCAATTGAAGTTGGCAGGGCAAGCTATATAAACAGCCAGCAAACCTACTCTCCCTTGCACTGATGAAGTTACCTAGCCAGGTAATGAAAGCCAGAAAGCAATGAAGCTCAGAGAACACCAAGATCCCCAACAATTCAACTCTGGGCTACATGTATTCCTTATTATTGGAACAGAGTAAAAATGGCAGCAGCTAGGCACAACTATTCTGGGTAAGCATAAGGGCAACCCAACAGGAGCACAAACAGTGCTTGCAGTGTGAGATTAAAGTGAATATGTCACTGGCTAAATAACACACAAACCAGTAAGAATTTAAAGTCACTATGATTATCCTTGCCCAGGAAGAGAAATTGGTTTTAAAATACTGTATATGAATTGAGAAACTGGTATATATATTTCTTTATTGAAGTTGTCTAAGACAGGCAAACTTACACTTAGACCAAGAACTACCATTCATCTTATTAGGATTCTGATACTCAACTCAACTGATTGGGCCATATTGACTTGAAGCTGAAGATGTGCCTTTAAGAACTGGCATACTTTGGTAAGAAACCATCTCCGAAAGCAACAAAGCATGGAATTCTCTTCAGTCACTGGTGGAGAATAACTTAAATGTAGTACATAAATAAACACACCAACACGAATTCTATACAAAACCTGAAATATTTTACTTTTAAAATTTTTATCTAAGTTTACTTAGATTTCATGGACTTGATACAAGAGCATTTGATATGAATTGGTAAATAAAACACTGTAATAGATAGCCACAATAAACTTTGTTAGAAATGTACATGTTGTGAAAATAATAATCATAAACATAAACATAATAATAATAATAAAACCAGCATGATGTCTGCGTTATATTATATAAATGCTTGACAATAACAGTATACTAGGGAAGCTTTAAAAAACTTGCTTAACTCTGGGGCCCTATTCAACTAACATTTTTTGACGCCGAGAATTCAGACCCAGTCCCTCACCATAACTAGAAACGTCAGTTAATAAGGCCTCAGTTGTTTTCTATAGCTGTTTTATTTTTTTCCTCATGGACATCACATCCAGGTAATGTGTATATAAACAAAGCTCATAAGAAATGTACAAATATAAAAAGCTACAAACATTAATAAATTACATCATCACAAAACACAGAAACACTTCACAAGGTGCTAATAAAATAATTGTATCCCCTCATAATACAAGAATTGAGACAAGGAGCTGGTATTATAAAGTCGAAGATTCTTCTTCATATTGTATCTTAAATAGATAATTTTGTACTATTATTTGATTCTGTATAAGGCTGCACAAAGTTTTACTTGTTTTTCAGGCAATGCCAAAATTAAAAAAAGGGAGAAAAAGTAATTAAATCGAGGACAAAAACAGAGTATCTCTTTCAGAGTCAAGAACCTAAAATATACTCAGCAAAATACTCAGCAAAAAATTTGTATAAAGGTTAATGAACTATTCTATAGAAAGAAATGTCTAAAGATACTTTGATCTTATAAAAAAGAAGGTACTTTAAAAAGCTATTTACAGGCTAGATTCTATGAAAAAATATGCTTTCAGACACGTATCTATAAATGAAAATCTGGAATTGCCTGAGAAACAAATGTAACGCCTTAAGGCTACAATCCTGTACATAGTACTCTATACGTGAGAGTAAGTTCCATGGAACACAACAGGTTTGATATCTGAGTAAACATGCATAGGATTGTGCTCTAAGTGTTTATATGCAGACAAGCTAGTTTAATGTAAAATATAATGCATTCTACACCAAACACTAAGAGAGTTCAGAAGCAATAAGTATCCAGTTAAACTGTCGATAAGCTTGGCTCTCATCTGGCTGACTCTTAGGTGAGCACAGCCCTTGTTCCTTCAGACAAGCATATCTGAAAGGAAGTGCTTGGATATGAATGTCAGAATACCTCATTGATAGGGCTGCACATTCTTTCTACCTCATTACAGTGCTTGCAACTGAGGTTTATATAAACAGCTGATCTATTATATTACTAAATGGATTCATAAGCTCTAAAATGTTTATGTGTATTCCTTTCTGAAAAAAATAATTTCATTTGGGACAATTTTTTTCTCCTGATATGCAGCTCAAGGAAAGGGTTTGGTTATAGATCAGAAAATAAGTGCTTGGGGTCCCAGGACAAGAGCTTCTTTGCTTGGTTTGTTTACATGATCCAGGGATTAATCCATGATTCAGGGAACTGAAGGTGAAAAAAGAACCATTGTCTTCCTCTGTTCCATCTCAGGATAACAGAAGTGATTTATGAGGTAAATCATCAATCATGAACTTAAGTGTGAACTGCGATAGGGAGATTAAAAGTCCCTTCCAAAAAATAAGGAAAAGAGATATTTGACTAAAGATGCCATTTTATAGGATGATGGTGATATTCCTGCCCCCCACTCAGGTTGCATAAAGAAAACTGACACTGTCACTTTGCAGGACAAAGATTCTGGTAGCATCATATTGGGATGAAACTGGCATCTCTTTTCCTACATATTCTCCAATTTCACATGTTATCATTGCATTGTGAGCACCCAAGCACAAGCTACAATGCTATCATCAAATTAATGGCTGATTCCACCCTACCATGAAATTAAATTAATGGGGATATAATTTCAAAACAGTAATGCTGAATAAAAAATATATGGGCACAGGGGAAGAAATACTTCCAGTTTCCATGGTCATGTAAACAAATTTTAGCTACAACAGGTGAGAGAAAGAAAGAAAAAAAATCGTCAAATTCAGACTGGATTAATTAACACATTAATCCATTAACTATGGTTTACAAAAGCACGATGGCTCTATTCACACAACATGTGAAACCAAAGCAAACAATGACGGTTTAAAATGATGGCCTGGTTCACACAACATACTAAGATATAGTATAGTCAATTTGATTTTCCTTTAGCCCCTGTAGGCTGAAAACCATGTTATATAAGCAGAGGGACAAGAGTCAGTGTTCTCAGTTTTGACTTTGAGGTAGTAATTGATTTGTAATGTTTTATTCAATTACACATAATTGTGAGATTTTAGCAAGGAGAGGAGGCTTGTTTCTGGTTGCTGATCTTTAATTCCTATCACTCATTGATATCCAATTATGAGAACAAAGACATTGAGCATGGGAAATATACCATGGGGCCAAAGTTAAAACAATATATATAAGAAAGAGTGGGAGTGTTAAAAATTTATCAATGAAAAGAGATGCAAACCAACACCAACCAAAGCTAATAAAAAACCCTTTTGATTTCCAAAGAACTGCACCAGTTCATTAATTACCTACATCCAAATCATTACCCAATGAAATTGGATTTGTAATCCATAATGTTAAAAAAAAATCATCTTGCATTGCACATAAAATAAATTAATTCATCCATAGTTCTTCAATGTGTGGTTATAGGGCAAGTTGTAGCAGAAGTGCAATTTTGACTTCTCTTCTGAATAAAACATATTTACCATGAGCCAGATAAAAAAAACTAGATTATTTCTTTATGCATATTGTTTCGTGCATGTATTCTCTCTCAAATAGTCATGGCATAATTTTTCCCCCTTGTCTACAAGTCAGTCTGAAAAACTTTTTTTAAAATTCTGCCTTTTAACCAGATACCTCTTTTAAAATTGGTTCAGCGTTGATAAAAGAAGCGTAATTGAAATGAATGTGCATACTCTTAAAAACAACGGCTTTTTCCTCACTTATAAACAAGTTAAAGGGATACTTTCCTAAAACTGGAATGATCCTCAGTGTTTTGGAGTATTAACTTTTTGCGAACTAGTCACTCTCAGCAATTTGAGAAAGGACATCTATATTAAAAAATATTTATAGCAGTATCTGTACAGGTTTTAACTGCTGAAAGTTAAAAAGAATTTATTAAAGTGGTGGCAAAAAGTTAACTGGTATTGTCCCTAAGATGTTGCACAATACTACTGGAGTCCTTCAAGAGTTGAAGAGCTAGTGTGACAGCTCAGGGTACGCTGAGCTCTGATAGTCCCAATTATGACCGGATTTTAAAGGAGAAGTTTCCCATTCCGATGAATTTTCAAAATCTTCCCAAGCCTTTGTTTAGCTGTGGCCATGCCTTTTTTTGTACGTTTCCCTGGAAGTAACGGAAAAGAGACACAGTAAGCCACAAAACAATAGCAACAGCAACCAAAAGAAACTAGAAGTTGAAGACCAAGAAGGATGAAACAAATCCAACTGAAAATTGATTTATAAAACATTCAGCTGCATTTCTCTTTGAAACAAAAGCATTTAACCAATACCCAGTTAAATGCTTCAAGCATCTCTACCTACCCCATAAGGCTGAGGATGAAGAGAATAGTTGCTTATAGCTACCTAATCAATTCAAAAATAAAATAATATTTTAATTTGATAATTCCCAAATTCTCTATATTACAGTAGAATCACATACATCACTAAATTATTGCAGCTCTAACTAATTTTTGCATATACAAATGATGCACCACAAAAGGAACTATTATTGTATCGTCCTCTACACTAAGGTGGAGGATAGACAACATTTTTCTTCATCTGTTGAGAAAAAGCTGCTTAGTTATTCAGTTTCATCCTAAATTTGTTTATGAAACTGATGTATGAAACTGGTACTTTCAGATTAGTGCTTAGATTTTATAACAAGTAGTAAATGGTGTCATCTTCGATTCGAATTTTCAAAAGTATTCTCTTTATGACATCTCCTGCCTGCTCCCTTCATTGCTGCTTCTTGAATTAGGCAAGGTTACAATTTGATCTATCTTGGGACCCATTTCCTAAGTGTTTCTGTGGATAATTTAATCCATTATATATTGTTTTGTCCATTCGTGCCTCTCTCATAATAAAACAAATACCCCGTATGTGCCAAGATACTAGATGGTCAATTCAGGTTATAAACACAATTATTTTCAAATAAAAATGAGTACAATTTTTTTTATCTGAACAACTACAAGTGGGTTTTGTGAATAAACTCTCAGTGACTTGTCAAGCCAAAGATTTATTTTGCATAGATTTTTCAGGATGAGTAAGAAATACAGAGACTGATTATTAATGTTTTATGTCAGTCAAAATCCATATGTAGGCAATCATACTATTGAAAATACACTAAAGTCTTCTCCAAACTAATGCTGTCAAATATATTTGAACAGCAGATCTCAGAATTCCTAGTCAAAGAAAAACAAAACAGAAAAGGTAGCATTTGATCATTAAGAGTAAATGTGGAAGATGGCTTCAAACTGGGCCTTCTCAGGTACTGTTACAGTATGAGGTTGAACTCTAGGGCTTTTCCAAAGGCTGCCAGGATAAGGAATCCAGTATTAACAGAACCTCCGTTTCTGAAAAATCCAGTTGTTATTCATCTAGTTCTTCAAAAGTGTTCCACATCTGTTCACCTTTCCAAACATATATGAACAAATGTCTGGAATATTTACAGCACCAGGAAAGAAAAACAACACAGACTCTGTGGAAGCCATCTGTTCCCCTTTTTTCAGCTGAAATATCCTTATGATTCCAAAGAACCAGATGCTCCTAGTTTATACTACCTGCATGGGTTTTTGGCATATTTCTTTACTGGGAGTACTGCAAGAATCTGAGACTTGCCAAATACTATATGTATGATAATTGTTGGGCAGCAACTAAATGACCTGAAAGCTATATTCAAAGTTTATGTATTTTGATTTTGGTTAGACCTTAAGACAAGGGTCCCCAATACCTGGGCCGCAGCCCACAACTGAGCTGTAGCCCATTTGAGTGGCTGGCCGGAGCAAGTGCACAGCTCAACTTGCACGAGCAGGAAAGCACTTGCACATCTGCATGGTTGCCTGCCACTTGTATAAGTCAAACTTATACGCTTGACTTATACGCCCACTGCTTATGCAAGTTGAGCTGCGTGTGCACGCAAGGACTGAATGCACATGTGCCAGCCCACCACTCAAGCAGCCCAATTCCTCTCCCTCCCCCAACAGGGCCACCAAGCTTGAAGGTTGGGAACCACTGCCTTAAGCGATCCTTTTCTCTATATCCATATTTTACCCAATTCCACTGGGGGAAAAATTAAATTAAATTTGCTTTGCCACTTCTAAGAATGAAAAATCTTTCAATTAGAAAAAAGTTACAAAATACAAAAAGCTAAAATTCTTACAGGTATTATTTAATGAATATCTGAGGACAATTATCTTAGCTCCCTTTGTAATTTCTATGGTACTACCTCTTCCTTTATTTTCTCTGTCATTGTGTAAGAGAAGAGCAGGCTAAAGTAGAAGGCAGAGTTAAATGTGTCGTCAGTTTGAAGTCACTGCATTGCCACAATTCAGCCTCCCGTGAATTCTGTTAAACCTCATTTAATGCCAATTTAGCTTTGATTAGATACTTGTATTAAAAGTAGCAATAATAAACTCTTTTGTGCTTTGAACTCAATGATTATTTGCGCTTGATACACTGAGTCTGCAAGGGAGTTGCCCTCATGAATGTAGCACTCAGCATGGCATGGAGACATCCTTAGTGAAGGTGAACCTCAAATTATCTGAAGATAAGTACTAATTTTCAGACAAATGTGAAGAACATATTGGTATTATTATGATTCAAATTATTACTTGGAAGGTATCTGAATTGGAAAAGCAGGGTTTTAACATCATTATTAACCTAAATGAGTATTTGGGAATTTATTTTAGAAAATACAGAAAGCATTAATTTATACATTTAAATTATATAAATTTGATTGAGTGCCTAATTTTAAAAAAGGTGAAATCTTTCGAGATTCTCCCTTAGACTGATCAGAAATGCCGCATTGGTTTTAATATCTTCAGATAAGTACTGCATTTCAAAACAAACTGCAAAACAGCTTTGACCTCCACACAGTTTATCACATACAACCATAATAAGAATATCTGAAGAGTGGTTAAAAGTAACAGGAGCTCTCCTTCCAACTTGATTACATAAACACTACATAAAATACCCAACTCTGTATTTCCGCTATTGGTGACCCAAGTGATGCTGCGGGTGCCCTCTCATGGTGCCTGGAGGCTGTGGGGGCCGGTATGGGGGAGAACAGGCTGAACCCTAGTAAGACCAAATGGCTTTGAGTACATGGGGCTCCAGGATCCAGGACTTTGTCATGTTCGACTCTGGATGGGGTGGCACTGCCTCAGAAAAACCTGGTCTGCAACTTGGCGATATTCCTGGACTCGCGACTCCTGTTCCAGGAACAGGTGGCAGTCGCGGCTAGGGGAGCCTTCGCACATCTTTGTGTTGTGCACCAGTTGCAGCCTTTCCTGGATCAGGATTCCTTACGCTCAGTCATTCAATCCCTTGTCTTCTCACGGCTGGCCTATTGTAATGCATTCTACATGGGCTACCCTTGAAGAGCATTAACAGATCCCACCTACCTCCCCCCCGCACACCCTCCCCATATGTCCTTGGTTTTAATATCTTTTTACGTTTTTAATTGTATGCTACTGTAAGCCAATACATTTAAACAAACAAATAAAATAAAATAAAATAAAATAAAATAATAAAATAAAATAAATAAAATAAAATAAAATAAAATGAAATAAAATAAAATAATAAATAAAATAATAAAATAAAATAAAATAAAATAAAATAAAATAAAATAATAATAAAATAAAATAAAATAAATAAAATAAAATAAAATAATAAAATAATAAAATAAAATAAAATAAAATAATAATAAAATATAAAATAAAATAAAATAAAATAATAAAATAAAATAAAATAATAAAATAAAATAAAATAAAATAAAATAAAATAAAATAAAATAAAATAAAATAAAATAAAATAAAATAAAATAAAATAAAATACCTTTGATTGGCTGACCAAATCTTACACCATTCTTGAAACAAATCTATGGAGAGTACCTTTGGCAGCTGCATTATTCTGTGATGATGATGAGGCTCTCCGTTGTGTAAGGAAAACTCCCGGGGCCATGGGCTGAGGGCCTCTGTTCATTTGGGCCACCCCAAGAGTGCTGGCACCAGCTGTGTACTCGTGGTCTGCTAAACTACTGCTATGGCACTCCAGCTGAGGTTCAGGAGAGCTGCCTTCCTGAGGGATTTTATTGGCATTGTTGGGAGATAATTTCTTTTTGGTATTCTTTTTCTTCTTGCCCTTTTGCTCCTCCTTTCAAATGATAAGAGAAGGGGAGAGGGAGAGAAAAATAACAATCATTAGCTTTCAAAAGTGATAAACAGTCATTAAGGAAAGTGTCCTGATGTAGGAGAAGAGCAGGCAGAGCTGAGGGTCCGAGTTATACAAATCATTAGCCTAGAGTCATTATGTTCCCTGAAACCATCTAAGTCCAACACCTCAGGAATTCTGTTGAGCCTTATCTGACGCCAATTTAATATTGAACTTTAGTTGACTAGATTCTTGTGGATAGGCTTAAGCAATAAATCTTTTGAAGTTCAAAATAAAATATGGCCCCAATTCTTTGTTCCTGACACCTACTCAAAAAATGTATGCAAGAAAAGTGATGAGCATTGTGAAAAATGCAGACCAAGAGGTATGAAGATATTTTTAAAAAATATACGAGGAGCCGATTTTCTAATCCCACACCAAATTATTTGTCAATAATTTGATTTTTCAGAACCATTCATGGATGTTGATCCTAAAATGTTCCACTGATATTTGCCTGTTGTGTAAGTTTTTCCATGAATTATGTGTGTTGTTAGCTCTGTAATATTTTAAGGTTGCTGAAAACATGTTAATCATTAGAACTGCTTTATACTTTTTAGAAATGTGATTCCTTTGTGATACAGAAAAATACCTGAGAAAATATTTAAATAATGAAACACAGCATTTAGCTTTTAGATGTCATGCATATTATCAAATATCTTGCTAGACAGCCACTACACTTTAAAAAACAAACCAAAACCAGGAAGCTATGGACTTCATTGAGAAGTAATGTGAAATAATGATATCACCCCAAAAAGTGCAGAATTGGTTTCTGAAAGGATACAACCTTTACTGTCCATAAATCCTTAATGCAAATCAATTGATACAACTTCAAAAACTGATTCAGCAGAAAAAAAAAAACCAAGATAGTCCAGTTGCCTTCTGGAAAAATCACCTTTGGGACTAAGGTTTGCAGCAATCTGAAGCTTACTTTTCTCTACTTTGTTGCCCTATTTGTAGAACAATGCATTATGATGTGGTTGGCATGTTTACCTGGGCTGGGCTGAAGACAACTCAGAAGGACACTTCTAGAGTGGCCAACTGGACAGTAAGTATGTACAGTGAGCGGCCTCATTGGAAAAGCAGTGAGTAGAGGGACTGTGCAAAGAAAAGGATAGGCAAATGGCAATAGGGGCAGTAGTGGTAAGGGGAGCAGCAGATCAGGGGCTGCCTGCAGGTATCTGCATTAACCTTCAGGAGGTGAAATCAACAACAATTCCAAAAAGGCCTTCCATTTGAAAGACTAACATGGCATTCCAAGCACAGTTCTCAAAATGATTTAGAGAGACAATCCTCAGCATTGGCTGGTTTTCCATATAATTCTGAGAATTGTAGAATAGAATAATTCTTTAAACCAAAAGCAGGCCCTCCTTTGATCAATCTTCTCATTAGTAATTTGTTCATGGAAAACAATAATCCATGAAATGTTTCCAAAAATAAACATTTTGGGGTAGTATTTGGAAAGCTCACCTGGTGAGATAACTTGGCAGCAGCTGCTGCCAATCCAGTTTCAATAGAAGCAACTCTTGTACCTTCTCGGACCGGTCTGTCCTGCCGTGGTACTGATGGACCAACTCTTGCTAAATGCAGAAGGAAAATTAAACAATAAAGTTAGTAGGTAATAGAGCACATATACAATCCACATATATTGCTTATGACAGGACCATAACTACTTCATTTCAGGCATTGCAGAGAAACAAATGCAAACCCTGTAATATTAAAAAATAAAGCCTCAGCCCTGGTGGCACAGTGGTTAGAATGCTGTATTGCAGGCTGGAGTCCTGCTGTGCACAGTCTGGAGTTCGATCCTGATGGGGCTCAAGGTTGACTCAGCCTTCCATCCTTCCAAGGTCAGTAAAATGAGGACCCAGATTGTTGGGGGCAATAAGCTGACTCTGTAAACTGCTTAGAGAGGGCTGTAAAGGGGTATGTAAGTCTAAGTGCTATTGCTATTCCTATAAATATATAGACTAGACTCACATACACTGTTAAACCTAAATTAAGTAAATATACTACTATGACTACATTATTAAGTTCTTGTAATTAAAGCAAACTTTCCCATAATTTCCACAGTTCTCCCCTCAACCCACCCACCCCATCCCCAGGAGAAAGAACTAGTGCAATTTTGATCATCAGTGTTTCAAAGCATTTTAGAATATTTGGCCCCCAAAAATATAAAAGCAGTGCCATTGTATGATTAGTGCACAAAATACAAAATTGGTCTGAGAAGATCTTAATTAAATCCAGAAAACTTTGTAGAAATTCTTCACGAATACTATGATTCTGATCTCCAAAGTCCAATCCTTAAAATAATCATGATGTGCAGTTCGCTCCTCTCTATCTTTATCTTTTGTAATATTAAAAAGTAATAAAGAAAGCAGACTGGATACTAACAGACCAGGGCAACCTACTCGGGAGCCAGATATTTTCCATATTAAAATTTATTTAATTGTACTTCAATGTATGCCATGTACACATATCTCTGAAATCTATCATGAGTTTATCCTGTATGAATTTGCATTTAAAATATCATAAATATTACCTGTGGGGCTGTAAGGTGCATCATCGGAACTTTTCCTCTTTTTTGATCGAGATTTGAACACTGGATTATCTTCATCTGATTCAAGGGAGGGATAAACTAAACCATGAAAAAAAAAAAAGATAGTCTGGTATACAGTAGCATTCAAAAATTAGGGCAACCCTATCATGCCTGTAGAAAATGGACCAATGTCTCAATTCCCATAAAACAATTTGGCTGCATAACTGACTTTGGCTTTTCCGTGCTATGAACTTGAAGCAGCCACAGAAAAAGCTACTGGCAGACTGAAACCTTTTCCTGCCTCTTCTATGTTTTGCAGCTGGCTGGTCTCCTAAGTTAGGAAAACAGTGGAATAAGGCTATTCAGATAATATGAGACAAAGTTCAGTAGGAAGGAGATAGAGAGCAATGTGATTTATGTTCTTAAACTTTTTCAAAAATATTTTTACTGAATTTTAAAAACATTAAGGCGTCCTGTAAACCATTATTCATAGTCACAAATATGTAAGTAGACCATAATACACTTGCTTAAAAAGAAAAACAAACAGAAAGAACCATTTTCCATTACAAGGACAAAATATCCTATTGCCCTGATATATGCACCTATGCGCGCGCGCACACACACACACACACACACACAAATTCCTCAGTTTAGGACTACAATTGGGACTGGACAGTTTGGCTTCCCCATTGACTTTGCTTGTCAGAAGCTGAATGAAAAGGTCGTAAATGGTGGTCATGGGACCCTGGGATGCTGCAACTGTCATAAATGTAAAGCACCCAATCATGATCAAGTGACCATCGGGACAGTGATACAATGGTAAGTGCAAGGATTGGTCATAAGTCACTTTCTTTAGTGCCATTGTAACTTCAAATTAAGTTTAAGATTAAGTTTAATATGTGTGCGGCATTGGTAGAATTTAAATACATGAACAACTGGTTCTCTGCGTGGATGCCATTTCCAGAAGTCCGTTCTGTGCCTGGGCCTCTGAGGCCCAGAACGGACTTCCGGAAGCAGTGCCCACGCACTTCCGGTGGGCTGCCCTGGACCTCTGAGGCCTCCTCTGGGCCTCCGAGGCCCAGAACAGATTTCAAGAAGCAGTGTCCATGAACTTCCAGAGGTCCATTCTGGGCCTTGCGAAAAAGGGCTAGGGCTTCAGTGGGTGTCAGCCAGTTGGTCAAACTAAACAAAAAGCCAAACCGGTGCAAATCAGCTGAATCCCACCATTGGTGTGTAGGTTGTGTATAAGTGTGTGTATGTATGTGTTTTATAGGTATTCTTTGCTTACTGACTGCCTTGTTTAGGAATTATTTGAAATTACAACAGTGTAAAAAAAAAAACCTTTGCAACCAGCCCTTGTATTTATGACCATCACAGAGCCCCATGGTCATGTGATTGCCATTTAGGCACTTGTCAACCAATGTCCGTTTACAGCCACCTTGATCATTTGCATGTTTTCCAACCAGCTTGTGACAAGCAGAGTTAATGGAGAACATGGACTTTAAATACAAGTCAGAGTCATGTGATATTTCGCTTAACAAGTGTGGTAACTCATTAAATGGGAAGTTACTTTGCAAGTCTGACATGGTCATGTGGTTTTTCTACTTTGTATCTGAGGCACTTAGTGACAGAATTGCTGGTTTCAATTGTGGTTGCTAAGTGAGGCCTACGTGCATGTGTGTGCCGCTTTTTCTGCCACAATGCTCCCTTAATACTCCATTTTTACTTTGTAGGATCATTTCTCTTTTCCATTCAATATTTCCCAGTTTCTAGTCTAAACTGCATTAAAGTTTGAAGTAAATCCAAGTTAACTAGATAACCTATCCAAAATGGAGATTTTGTTTTCATTTCTTCTGTTAGGCCAATGATGTATATACATTGGAAGTAATTGCATCAGTTTAACCGCTGAATGAAAATGTGCTGACCAGATGTGGCACTAATGGAATCTTGGTGGACTAACCATCTTACAACAAAGCAAAGCTATTAAGTGGTAGCATAAATACATAATTAGCAAGAATGTTGATCTCCCCAGAACAAACTTCTCTTCTTTCAGGATGTCACATTTAGAGCGTGTCTCTACATTACACTTTTGCCGAGTTTTAAAGTTAATTTAACTTGAGTGATATGTCTTCAGGTAACGTAATTTTAACATCTGTTTATGTTTTGCTAAATCTGTATAATGGTCACGTTTTCATTTAATTTCAGAGAATTTCAATATGTATATATTCAGTGCATGATGCTGAAAGCAGAGAAAAATTACATCTTTTGAAGGAGTTGTATCAAAGACAGCTATTTTAATGCAATGTTGTGCATGTTCCTAGTAGCTATATATTTCTTAGAAGCTAAATAATACTGTCTGTCTATCTCTGTTTTTATATACATTCAAAGTTTGTCACTTTTTCAGTTTATTTTTTTGCTGCCTTTGAGCCAGTCTTGACTCCTGATGATTGCCTGAACTAGTAGTCTCTGCAGTTTTCTTGGCAATATCTTCAGAAGTGGCTTGCTATGACCTTCTTCCTAAGAGTGACTGGCCCAATGTTATCCCACTGTGTTTCATACCTAAGGGGGGGGGGGCTAAAATTCAGTGTCCCATGTTCTAGACTGGTGCCTTAATCACTACACCAAACTAATTCTCCTTCTATTGATAAAGGTAAAGGTTTCCCCTGTCCAGTCATTTCTGACTTTATGGAGTAGTGCTCATCTCTGTTTGTTAGCCAAGCCAGCCAGCACTGTCTGAAGACATTTCCGTGATCATGTGGCCAGCATCACTATATGGCGAAGAACATATTGGTTACCTTCTCACCAAAGTGTTACCTATTTATCTATTTGCATTTGCATGCTTTCGAACTGATAGTGGGCAGGAAGTGGGGCTAGTAATAGGAGCTTACTCTGTTGCACAATGCTCAATCTTGAACCCAGCCTGTCAGCTTTCCAGCTGACAAGCTGAGTGTCCTTAACCACTGAGCCATTGCACCCTTCCTTCTACTATTATCATTCCAGTAAAAAATGAAGTTATTCTAACTTTGATGAAGCTCTAATAAGTGCTTTAAATCACTCAATCATTAATTTTAAAAGTAGTACACAACTTTCTGTTTTTCTCCCCCTTACCCCAGATCTGAACTGGCACTTTGCAAAATAAGATGCTTTTTAAAATTTGTCAAATATGATACATAATGGACTGGAAATTGACAGGATGATGAAGAGTAACTCTGAGGGGTCTGTCTACACATTTCTCAACTGGGATTATATAGTTGATAAGGGCAATAACTTGCCTGAACAAAAACTTGGGAAAACAAATTTTGTTTTGCATAGCTAAGCTAAAGTGGTGGTTCTGAACTTAACAGATGCCCAGTTCTTGAAATCTGCTTTAATCAATATAAAGGTAAGTTTTTATGCTGGGGCATCAGAAATTATCCTTACACACAGGAACATAAGGAAAAATAATTTGAATTATAAAACCCAGTGTTTTAACAGTGTACAACATAAAAAATCCTGGGTCAAACACCTTTACACTACCCAAGTAAGCAAGCCATACAGAATTAGAATGCCACTTACAAAATTCTGCTATCAAATTTTGCTATCAAATTAAGGCAGAAGATAAGCATGGGAACTGTTAATCAGATAATATGCAGATCTTACACCTTGGAGTTGATATTTAGTTTCCTTCAAACAACTCATGTATCATAAGCCTCAACACTCATTCAAACTTAAGTTTTAGCTGGTCTTACTTTGAAAATTTGAAATCTCTCAGCTGAAAAATTTGTTGCAAACTCCCCTTTCTATGTCACAAAGAGAAAGCATCTGAGCATATGTAATGTTCACTTCGTATCAGCTATGCAGGATAGACCACCGGCAAACATTTGGTTCTCTGCCTCAGGAACTTTGACAAAGAAACAGGTTGCTACTCTTTTCAGCTTTAGAAGAGCTACCTTCAGACATTTCACTGCCTTTCAATAATTATTGCCCAGGGGAGAACTTAAGCAGGATTTTCATACCATAATCAGAATCTTTAAAACAGGCATCTAAGTGGTCCTGGTCTTCATAATAATCTTCAATATCAATGCTGTTTTTTGCAGTCTTTTTCAACAATCGTTTGCCTGCATTTTTGCTATTGCTGCTGCCAGATTTTTTGGAATTGGGGGCAGACATGGAATTATTCTTAGCTTGATTGGTGCCCCATGAAGGCTGTAGGCAAGAGTCTGAAGACTGGAGATTTGCCATTGATAACATCCCTTGGATAGCTTCCTGTGTGCTGGGAGATGCCGGTGGTTGACTAAAAGAGAAGAAAGAGGAAAAAGAGAAACCATTCAAAATTAAAGCAAATATAGGAGTTACAGAATAAATAGATAATATTAAAAAAAATTGCATCTAAGTCATCCACTGTAATATGTGTGGCTTTTTTCCACCACCTTCTTAGGTCAAACAGATCAAATCCACCCCCCCCCCCCCCCCCGTAGGCAAATGTATAGGATCAAATTAGACATTGTGGAGAGAAACATAGAGAAACCAGGAGAAGGGATTTCAGAGGCCCATTTGAAACATGAGAGTACTTTCAACTCCCATCTGAAGTTACAATAACTTTCAACATTTCTTTCTTCTAGGGTAAGATAGAATGAAAGAAACAGTTTTATCAATTGAATATTTTAATTGGATCCATCCGTTATATTTAAATACATGTACAATTGTCATGAAAATTCTAGAATGGATGTTGTGATGTTATATTGCATTGCTAAATTCAGAATTGTGGATGGTTTTTTTTTCAATTGATTCAAATGCTATTGTATTTTTTTCTTACAAGGTAACTTGTTAAAAGGGATGAAATAGGTGACAAACAATTCCAGAGAGAAGCACATATTTTTCTCCTCCTAATCTCTCATTTTGGTTGGCTGTAACTCTCTTGTTTTGTTTATTTTCAACAACAATGGGTTCTATCAATTTACTCTAACAAAGTATTATCTAAATAATTCCAGTTAGTTTTTTTTCAAGTGAGAAACACTGTAGGGAAATGGAAATTTGCATGTAATACTTGAAAACAAAACAAGACAAGAAATGAAAGTCCAAGAAAAATCTCTTCGAGAACTGCAGGGAACAAGATCAGATCTGCATCACAGAATCTATAGATCACTACAGATGACAGTATAATTCCAGATGCCATTGGGGTAGCTGTTTACAGTTCCACACTGCAATGTTGCTGATTCCACAATGATCTGCATGAGTGAAGGAAATACTTTCTCTGACTTCATCATAACAATCATCAACCAAAATATGCAACAGAAAACTTGATAAGCCTGGAATGTTTTAAAGCAAAGATCCTTGGACTGATAAAACCATAATTGCTTTGGCTACAATTGCACAAGTTACACTGGGGGGGTGGGAGGTGATGAAAGTGGCTCTGTTATGCTTTGGTATTGTGTGACAGTCTTTGCCATTGAAAATGCTGGCGGGTGGGGGGGAAGATTCAACTAAATATCAACATACCCTAGTATCTAATGTCCCACAGTCAGTGAAGAAACTGAAGTTGACTATAAGCTGGCTCTTTCAGCAAGAAAGCAAACCAAACTACTATATGTTTTCAAATCAACCATGAAGTATTGACAGGAAAGAAAAGTAAATGTTTCATACTGGCCTACACAGCTGCAGAATATTATTAAAAATTGGGGTGGGGGGATTTCAGACATGCAATGCGTATAGGAGATCTATTTCTGATCTAGAAGACCTCTGCAGGAAGAATTTTTTTCAAAAAGAAAAGAAGTCCAAAGGCTCAACTGGCTACTATTTCCACCAAAGGTGTTGCAAATTACTGATTGAAAGGGAGTTTTGCACCTGTCGTGATCATTGTTTATTTTGAGTGCAAAAGCAGCTGCCCATAAATAGTCAGCATGCATTCATATTTGCAGAAAGATATGTTGTTGAGCTTTGTATCATGCTAATGTATCAGCGTCCATGCAACTGTATTTATAAGTCAATTTTCTTGTGAGGAGCCCTGAAGAAATGAAAACAGCAACGGTAGCTCTTTTTAGTAAGACAGGATATGGGTGAGCACTTGCTTCCCCTCATTAAGAAAATGAATTCAAAAGAAAAATTAGTGAAAAGAGAGCCAACCTATCAACCTATTCTAGAATATGTTAGAATCAGGAAAAGCACCCTACGATGTTCAGCAGCTTATGTTTGGATCACTTTGGGATGGAGTTGGTGTTTTAAGGAATTTGTCCTTTTTGTAGTGCTATGCCAAAAATTAGCAAACCTGATTTTATTACTATCATCAACTCCAAGAGCATTTAAGACATTTGTTTGTTTTCTCAGAGAGTTCTCTTAAAACCTTGAACCTTGAATCAAATGTAAATGGACCATCAAAAGTTGCCTGCCAATTGGGAAAATTAGAGGGGAACTGCCTAAAGGAAGGTGAGTATAGCAAATAAATTGTGGGATCTGATCAAAACCAGTGGCTGGACAGGCGGAGGGAAACCAAGTTCTTTACAAATTCTTAAAGTGACAGAGCATTCAAGCACGAACTCAAATGGAAGAGTCTCCTAAAGGATTGGGTTGTTTTGTTTTTGTTTTTTTTTAACTGAACTGCCTGTCACTTTGCCTTGGGCTTAAAGATCCTGTTGCCCTGTTCTTAAACAATTTCCTTAATATCAATAAGATCTGTGCAAGAAATGTTTACATTGGATTGCGCCCAATGTGTTTTTCATTAAGGATATTTGCATGTTAGCAATTCTGGATCTGCTCAAAGTGAAATATAAAACAGGAAACAATTATTAAACCCTGGAAAATCATATCCCCTGTTTGTACTTTTAGTGATTATTAGCATATATTTTTCTTTAATGAGAGCAAATGCTGAAAGAAGAGGATTTTTTTTATATGTAGTGAATGGCTGGTGCAGAATTCTACACATCATTAAGATTGGTTCTATGGCTGAATATAATAACATAATCATAGATTTTAAAACATATGTGTGATAAGTTTTGACTGTCACAATTTGACAGTCAACAAAAGGTGAGGAGGAAGATATTTGAGCAATTTGTTCTGTTTATAACTTGGTTCCCAGGCCTACCCACCCCGTCCCTTCTTCTTTTTATTCTTATGTTTATCAATGTAAGTTTGTGTTGATCCTTTAATGCTTTTGTATAGGATTCTGTTGCACTATTATTTTGTCAGTTAGTACTAAATAAATTTAGTGACAGATTTTATCTTCCTGGGCTCCAAGATCACCGCAGATGGGGACTGCAGCCATGAAATTAAAAGACGCTTACTCCTGGGGAGGAAAGCTATGGCAAATCTAGACAGCATAGTAAAAACCAGAGACATCACCCTGCCAAGAAAAGTACATATAGTCAAGGCCATGGTTTTCCCAGTTGCAATGTATGGCTGTGAAAATTGGACCATAAGAAAGGCTGAGCGCCAAAGAATTGAGGCCTTTGAACTATGGTGCTGGAGAAGACTCCTGCGAGTCCCTTGGACTGCAAAGCGATCAAACCGGTCAGTCCTAGAGGAGATCAACCCTGACTGCTCTTTAGAAGGCCAGATCCTGAAGTTGAAACTCAAATACTTTGGCCACCTAATGAGAAGGAAGGACTCACTGGAGAAGAGCCTAATGCTGGGAAAAATTGAGGGCAATAGAAGAAGGGGACGACAGAGAATGAGGTGGCTGGATAGAGTCACTGAAGCAGTAGGCGTGAGCTTAAATGAACTCCAGAAAATGGTAGAGGACAGGAAGGCCTGGAGGAACATTGTCCATGGGGTCGCGATGGGTCAGACACGATTTCGCAACTAACAACAACAACTAACTAAATTTAAAAAGGTACATAGAGAGGGGAAGTATGCAAAATGCAGCTTTTGCAGTAAAAAATACTTATATCTAATTTGACTTGTGTCAAAACTATTATTAGTTCTGTCATTCTGCCAGCTTTGTCTTGAATAAAGAAACTTTAACTGTTCAGTTCATGCCTCATATGTAATTTTTAAAAAGTTCTATATGTAATTACAAAAAACATTTCTCTGCGAAGAGAACATAATTACAATATAAATTCCAGTGCATTACGAATAATAATTATTTGTCTAAAAGTGAAGTATAAAAAATTATTCCAGTTCTTTTATCTAGACACAGTCCATTTGTTTTTCCATTTCTGCTATATCAAGAATCTACTTTATTCAGAATAATTCAGAAAAGCAACACGATTGTGATAAAAGTATTAGAAACCTTATTGGGGGGGAAATTTGGTGACCTTTGTACCTTGATATATTATTTCTACAGTACAGGTCCACAAATTTGTGCCTGTTTGGAGATTCTCCAAATACAATTCCAATTTGCAAAGTATAGCTTGCTTTCTATAGGAAGATCTAGCATCTCTCTAGCTATGAATCTAGTATCAATACCTGCATCTTTGTGTATGGTACTACTTGTGATTTCAGAAGGGCAACACTGATATAGAAACCTATTTAGATGAATAGTACTGTCCAGTACTCATCAGGTGTAGTGATGAGTACTAGTCAAATCAACAGCTGTCTTAGTTTTCTAAATTGCTTCAGAACAGGGCTAACCCCTGTGAGATACTGTGAGATACTGTGAGATAATTGTGAGATAACTGTGAGATACTGTAGAGCAGCAAAGCTCAGCCACCAGACACTTGTGGTACAAAGGATTGTTCCAACAATGGAAGGGGTATTTTGTCCACAAACTTCTCAAACATAGATTTAATAACATCTGTCAGATTTGCTTGACCAACTCCAAATTGATTTAGAAATGCTTCTCAATGAAATACAGAATGATTTATACCTTGAGTTTTTCTGGAATTTTATTTATTCCTAATAACTTGTTTGAAGCAAACTTGTAAGGTCCTACTTTGAAATTAATTGCGAGATAAATACAGTATGCAGCCTAGCAAAGTATCCCTTTTATAAAAAAATATATATTAGTCAAATTAATTGTCCTAACAAATCAGAGATTATCAATTCAATGGATTACTAATGGTTGCACATACCACACGGTTAAGCTACAAATACTGGAACTAAGGTAATGCCCTAGGATAGCTAAATTAGACTGGGAAGTGGGGAGAGCTAAGATTTGCATTTGCCTTTGAGTGGGATATTGAGGGTGAATCTCAAAAGGTAGACCGAATCAGATGAGCCTCCCAAATTTAATTATATTAATGCAACATAAATTGTATCGAATGAATACATATAATTATTCCTGCACATTTAATCATTTTCCCGGCAACTACATTAAATCATTATAATATTGTGGCGACCTTTGACTGGGTTCTGAGGGCCATGGCTTTTAGGGGTTGTATATGATACATTGTAAAAAAGAATCTACCAAAACTGGTTAAATCTTTATACCTACCCAAAACGTTATCTTTTAACCACTAAACTATGTTATGTGAAATGTAATTCATAAGGAACAGGTTTTAATTCTTCACTGAAGAATTCAGGTTACTTTGAACAACCTTAAATGAACCAGTGAAGTGGAAGGTGTCTCAGGAAAGCTTCTGCCAGAATATATTTACTCATCTTTAAGATGCCACAATAGTCTCCATCATTTTTTGATATAAAGCAGTGTTTCTCAACCTTGACAATTTTAAGGCATGTGGACTTCAACTCCCAGAATTCCACAGCCAGCATTGCTGGCTGTGGAATTCTGGGAGTTGAAGTCCACATGCCTTAAAATTGTCAAGGTTGAGAAACACTGATATAAAGAGTAATTTACAGACAGAGAAAATGCAGTTTAAATGTGAAGAGATAGGTTGTGCATCTTGATTGGGACAGGAAAAGGAGGTTTAGATTACCTGTGGGAATCCATATGTGCACCTTTCAGCAACTCCTTTGAAAAAAAACAGATTTGTCTACGTTTTTTCCTGCGCTTTTCAAACCAACTTTATCTAGTGCATCCTTTCAATGAACCGATAATTAGGAAAATGAGCAAATGGATAATATATATTTTGCTACATAAATTGATTTTTATATCCTCTTAATTAGATTATTTAAAATATAACAGGATTTTTATTACTATGGTGCATCTCCCAACCTGGCTAAACTTTCACAATATACTGAAGTCTTGGATGTTTCCCCAGGCATCTGAGTCTGTGTTGTGATTGATATGGTCTTTGTTTATTCTTAGGTGGACTCACTCACATATGGTGGGTTCTCTTAATGTTTTAACCTTTATAAGATACTCAGCTTCACTTGTGGCAGCTATATAAATCAAATAAATATTATAAATACATATTATTTAAAGAAAAGAGGTTAACCATCCTTATGCATACCTACCTGTTGCTGTTGTACTCTAAGCCCCCAACTTCCTTGCTTGCCTGCAAAAGATCTAGGATGCCCGCTGAACTTGCAGTCTCTTTCTTCGCCTTAGAATTGCGCCCTGGCTTGGCCTCGGTGTCAATGTGAAGAGAATCTTCATCAGAGGAGTCATCACTCTGCAAAAATCAAAGGAAAAGAGTATAACGCACAGTCACTCGTGCCCTGATCATCTCCAGAGTGGATTACTATAACATGCTTTAGACAGGGCTGCTCTTGAAAAGCATCCGGAAGCTTCAGATGCTGTGGAGTGCGGCTGCATGGACAGTGTGGTGCATGTCACATCTCTGTCCTTGAGCTATGCGGGCTGCTAGTCTGCTTCTGGATGCAATTCAAGTTGCTGGTTTTGAGCGTTAAAGTCCTACATGGCATGGGACCAGGTTATTTGAAGAACCACATTTTCCCAATTATATCTACGTGTCCCATTAGCCCCCCCCCCATGGGTTCCCAGAAGTCATTGAAAAAATCATGCTTAACCTTTCTGGAAGGTTAAAAGGGGCAGGATTCTCTGGGTGGGGGCGGGATGATGCCTCAGATAGCAAAGTTCACTGTGGAGAAGACATGTCTTCTCCACAGTGGACTTTGCTATCTGAAGCATCATCCTGCCCCCCACCCAGAGATTAGCCCCACCCCTTTTAACCTTCCAAAAGGGCTAAGCATGATTTTTCCAGTGACTTCTGGGAACCCAAGGGTGGGGGGCTAGGAGATGGTTGCTTTGTATTCTCCCCTGTCTTGGTTTTTCTATTTTTTTATTTTTATTTGTACTTTTTAGCATTTTAATGATTGCTACACTGTTTTGGTTCTCACTATGATTGTACATTGCCCAGAATCATGTTCTGTGAGATGGGCAGCTATATAAACCTGCTAAATAAATAAATGAATAAACATTGTACTAATTGGACTTATTTGACAGATATTATTAGAAAAATGGTTTTTGCACAATAAACACTACTTTTAATCATCTAGAAAGACAGATTCTAAATGTTTCTATTGAATTCTGCTGATGTATTAAGAAGAAGACGATTCTTGTTTGGCTCTATATCCTCAAATCCAGTTCCTGAAGATTCTCCAACTCACGGAATTATTAATTAATTATTATTAAGAAGCAAAGGGTTGGTTGCCCCAGAGAGGGGAGAAAAAGAAAAACTCCTGTCTTACTTGAAGGCCACTAGAGGGGCACTAGGTTCCAGATTGAAGCTGTTTCTATAAACCAGTCAAATCCCTCATCTAACTACTGGTAGCATAACATTAACATTTGACTTGTAGTAGATACCCTGAGTGTCAGCAGAAAACGTCCTCTACCCTGTTTGGAGAAGTTTTTTTTTCTGTGTAACCAAATGATAAATACAATATTGTGTCAAAATGTATTTATTCATCACTGGAAAAGACACTTGATGGAATGGATTCTTCCTAGAGCTATAAATCCATTCCGGAAGACTGAATTGAAGAAGATTGCAAGGAATTAAAGATAAATGAATAGAACTTTCTGTAGCATACAGACATATGTTAATTTCTACAGGGAAAGAAATGTACTGTAGAGAGAAAATACTTTTCTTGTCAGTGTCTAAAAGCAATAAATATGTAATGTATGTTTATAATTTTGGTAAGTGGCACAAATCCTTTTAGATATGAGAATGATTATATATTGAGAGAATACCTTGTATAATACTGATTCCACTTTTGGCTTCTTCACTGGAGTGTGCTGTGTGGTCTCTTTTTTATCTGATAAAACTGGGACGAAATTGAAATAGAGATTTTAACTTTAAATACTAAATAAAAAACCAGCATGTAGGCAATCCATCTCATTTTTAAAATGTATTTCCAATTACCCTGGTAATATTTCATTTCTACACATGCACTCTTAGCTAAAAGGTCTTCATGCACATGTACTGAATCATTCCCAAAATATAACAAATCTGCAAATAGGTTAAACAAAGCTGGGGGGAAAATAATACTGTCCAAACAATCAGACTCACACCTGCAACAATATGTGACTTGACTTTTGCAACTCTTTAAGGGCCACACAGAGACTTTGGTAGTCATTACTTTGAACCGAAAGTTATCTTCATCTCACTTTGTTTTGTTTTTGCTTTGCTGTGATGAATAGCATAATTTACACAAGAGTAGAAACAGTCTTACATGATAAATCTCTTTTCGTGGTGTTTTTCTTCCTTCTAATTGGAAATTCATCTATCTTCAATTCTCCATCATCTGAGACATATTCATATTCGTCTTTCACAGGTTTTGCTTTATCTTCTTTGAAATTTTGCTGTGACCCAAATATACCAGGATTCAACTGAGTTTTCATTCCCTTTGATCTATTAAAATAAAGGAAATTGAATCAGGAAGGGCAATACTGAAACAAGTTTTAAATAAGAAATTTCATCGTATTACAGCCATTTTGACCTATGGTAAATAACGAATATTTAGAATTCACAAGTGGGTATATGTAGAGAAACAGTGCACTACATAAATACATTTTCCAATATTACTGGAAAGCAGCCAGCAAGATATACTATATGGTGTAAGAGACCAAAAACACATCCCTTCTGGGGATTTCTTTAATCAGCTAGGTATCTAAAGCCATCATTATGCCAATCACAATCACCAGCAACACCAGCAGCATCCCAGATCAACCCAGTGCAGAATGAATCATCATTGAAGAGGATAGGCAGTCATCTATCACCCTGGGTTCAGTACTGACTGGTAGAGAGTTTTTCACTTTCCAATCTACGGAGGAGAGACAGTGACCAGCCCAAAGTCACCCAGCCAGTTCCTGTGCACAAAGGACAATTAGAATGTGGATCTCACTGCTTCTAGTCCAGCATTTTAACCACTACACCACACTACCTTTAAATATATTAATGGTGCAAACAAGGTTCTAGAAGGAAATATTTTAAATGTTAAACAAAAATCAAGAACACAAGGGCCTAACCTCAAACTGACAGGAGGGAAGTTCAAAAGTAATGTTAAAAAGAATTGCTTCACGAATAGTGGAAGCTTGGAACCAACTTCCAGAAGAGGTACTGGGTCAGTTCTCTTTAACTGAGTTTAAACATGCTTGAGATAAACATATGTCCATCATCTGACAAATTTGTTTTTAAAAATCCCTCACAGGGCAGACTCGATGGACCACTAGGACTTTTTCTGCCATCAGTTTTCTGTTTCCATATTTTTACCTCTGGCTCTCTCTCTCAAACAAGCACACATGCACGTTACATGGTACAGTTCAGAAACATAACTTTTACTGAGGAAGTGAGATATCACACTCCAATTATAGGAGGAAAAACAGTAGAAATAAAGAGGGTAAAATTTATTCTCATTAGAAAAAGATACAATTTCAAATTTGTTATTATAAATGAGACATTAAGTAATAAGTATTCTGCTTATTTCATTTTCATTCTTCAATTCATTTGCTAAACTACAAGTTTTATCTGTTCATGCACATGACTGTAATCCCTGAAATAAGTTCAGGGATTCCTTGGTATACATACTGTGCCTGGATCAGTGTGGTAAATAATGGTCCATTGCCTTCGATAAAGAGGCCTTATCCTGCAGTGGATTTATTTGGGATAGTGATAACAATAACAGTAACATGGTATGGAAGTGTATGTTCCACAAACCATGACAGTCAATTTGATTTCAGCAAAAGTAGGTTAAATTGATAATAATCACTGAAACTCTCTGGCAGTGAGTCAGCAGCAGATATGCTTAGGAAACAATCATTTGAAAAGTTATTCTGCACAACTCCCCTTAGAATGAATGAGAATTGTCTAAGGGCACTTCAAGTGGGCACCCACAATGGAGCTTTCCAAGCCAATTGTAGTAGTTAAGGTGCTAGCCTAGAAACCAGGAGACTGTGAGTTCTAGTCCTGCCTTAGGCATGGAAGCTGACAGATGATCTTGAGGCAGTCACTCTCTGTCAACTCAATCCACTTCACAGGTTGATGTTGTTGGAAAAATAACAGGAGGCAGGAGTGTTAAGTACATTATAAAGTAACAATGGTGGCATAAAGGACTAATAAATAGTGAGGGAAGTTGTGGTACCTATTTTCTCCTTGTTTATAGTTTGGTCAATGTAATAAGTCTATAATAAAATCAATTATATGTCCGGTTTAAATAGAAATATCAAAGATAGATTACTAGAGAATCAAAAAAATAATTATGAATAAAATTTCTCTCTCTTTTATGTGGCAGGTGGTATTAACCTTTTTGCTAAGAGAATCAACTTAAATATAAGTATTAATGCATGATCAACATAGGTAGACTAGCATAGATTATAATAGTCTATCCCAGGGATAGGCAACCTTGGCTCTTTTATGACTCGTGGACTTCAAGTCCCAGAATTCCTGAGCCAGCCATGCTGGCTCAGGAATTCTGGGACTTGAAGTCCACGAGTCATAAAAGAGCCAAGGTTGCCTACCCCTGGTCTATCCTAATACCGACTGCTCTTAATATTAAGTGATTTATTTTAAAACTCATTTGATAACTAGGTGTTCATTTGCTAGGAATTGATCAACCTCTATTGATCTTGAATGTTAGAAAAAAATGTACTTATTAAATTCAAATACAACACCATCTGGTTCACAATATCATATATAAAAATTCTGAAATAAATAGTCCATATGCATTTTGTATCTGTAAAAAAATATGAAAAATGAAAGATGCTTTCAACCAAATGTTCTATTATTAATATCTACTAGTACTATTGAATTCAGTTTTTGCCAACTGAGCAGTATCATTAGTATCACTAAAAAGAGATTTTCTTACTTCTGAAGAAAAATCTGAACAAAGGTAGCAAAAATGAGTTCATTTATCTTAGTTGTCAAGGCACAGCATGAAATAATTACTTTCAGGTTAGACTGAATGAAATGAAATGTTATTAATGATGGTGATAACATTGATTAAAGCAATTGCAGATGTTTAAGACTGTTAAAAATTGAGAGGGAGGGTGATGACCTGGGATTGTATCAATATGAAAGTACATGTTTATGGTTAAAGATAAGTAGCAATCCATTATGTCTTCTATATTCCTTTCTATCCTTTCCCCAAATTATAAATCAAAAGAATGAAGGCAAATTGAAGTCAGAAAAAAGAGGAGAAGGAATTTATTATGGCTGCCCACTCCAGTAGAATCAAGGCAAGAATGAGAGACAGAAGATCTTAACAGCAAGTCAGCACCTACAGCATGATGCAATGGCATCTGTAGATTTCCAAATTAAAATATTCTTGAAGCTGTTCTTGATCCAACACTACTTCTCACCAGGCATTGCTAGGACCACTCCTTCCCCATCTCCAAAGAAACTAGAACCATAAAGAAAACCTAAGGCTGCAAATGGAAAATCTTTATCCTAACTTTGAATCAGCCATGCCTGACTTGGGACCATGCCAATTTTCTAGTAAAGGCAGGGTACCTGGGCCTCTGCATTCTCACCAGTGTGAGAAAAAACATTGGAAACCAGGATCTGAAGACTGCACCATCAAGTCTGATGCTCTAAGGCCAAGACTATGTCAAAGGGATCGACCAGTCATCTATCAGTTCTTCACTTTGCCTGCTATGCTTGCAATTTTATCCAAAAATGAAATATTTATTGACAGGTTTTTTTAAGAGTCAGCTTTTAATTAGACTATAGCTTTAGCATTTCTGTATCTTCACAGAGATGCATCATTTCTGGATACATTATTCTTTTCTAATTAAAATCAAAAAGGCCTATAATTGTGCCTTTGCTTATTTAGTCCTTAATTATACATGCTTTTATGCTGCTTTGGTCATTAGGACTTTTAGCAACTCATAATCAACAATAAAGTACAGTAGAAATAAAGTACAATAGAAATAACACAATAGAAATAAAATAGAAATAAATCATACTATTAAATATACCTTGCATTATTGAAACAACAATTCGGCCTATGATCATCATGAAAGATAGCACCAAATATCATCAGAACAGTGTCATACATTGCAGACACCTCCCAAAAAACCTCAGACCCCTAAAGCTTTTTGAAGGAGTCAGTTCTTCCGTCCCTTTCTGATTGAGAGAAATTAGACTCATATCTTTTATTTATTTGTTTTTTCCCCATGCCATGGGACTTGGGGCAAACAACGCTTCCTTCCTTCCTTCCTTCCTTCCTTCCTTCCTTCCTTCCTTCCTTCCTTCCTTCTTCCCTCCCTCCCTCCCTCCCTCCCTCAACCACTTCATCACTGAATCAACTTGGACTACTTCTGAAGCCACCTAGATAGGATCAAGTCATTTCTGGAGTTCTAGATCTAAATAACCCAATGGAATAAATTTGATCTAGTTGTTAAGGCATTAGGTTAGAAACCAGGTGACTGTGAGTTCTAGTCCACTTTAGGCAGGAAAGCCAGTTGGGTGACATTGGCCCAATAACTATCTCTCAGCCCAATCACATAGGGTTGCTGTTGTGGGGAAAAATAGGAGAAGGAAAGAGTATTAGGTATGTTTGCCACCTTGAGTTACTTATAAAGTAATACAGGCAGGGTAAAAATCTAACAAATAAATAAAACACTAACTGTGGTACACATCTATGCTTAAGTCTGAGTCATCTTGTTTTCATGCAAGTGTTCTTCAATGAGTTAAAAGCAGCAAAGACAACACTTTATATCCATCCTCCTTTTTCTTCCCTTTCATTCTATTACATGAAGCACAAATATGTTTGGACATATCTACTTATATTTATGGTTTAACTGGGAATAATATAGGATGCATCTAGTAAATTATGAAATGTGGAAGGCTTGCAAAAATCAAACCAAGTACTGGTTTTATTAGTCAGTGTTCACCTACCCCAGTAATTTCTTGTTGGAGAAAGAAAACATAAATTTATTGTCTTTATTTCCTGACAGTGGTGTCTTTTCCAGTTTGTGCTCCTCTTCCATTTTCAGTAATGAATCAGGTTTACTGTTCTGAAAATTAGAAGGCAACAGTTATTATCTCAGCTGCAAGACTATTTGTTGCTTCATAGAATCAATGGAATATACTGTAAATAGCACAGGGTACATCCCAGCTTTTCTCCCTTAAGAACTGTTCTGACTCATATAATCTGTTACAAAGTGAAAATACATATGATGATTTAATTGGTAGTAGGGCTGCTCAGGAAAACCCTAAAAAGGGTACAACAGGGGTACTGAAATGATCCTCATAGTTGGCTGCTTAAAACAATAATGTTCCTTGGAGCCTTAAAACTGCCATGGAGTTTTAACTGCAAACTAAAACATTGAGTTCAATTTTATGTGAGAAAACTAAGAGGAAAACAGAAGGAAATTGGGGGGGGGGGTGTAGAAAACAATTACTATTCCACTTGATATGTATCCACTGGACACAAGATATTGATTAAAAAATGTTTTATCTTAAATTTCCAGCAACCAAATCCAATGGGCCATGACATTTCACACACTGGATATGCAACTGGATCCTGCAGAATAGCTCACATCTTATTTTGTATAGATGTGAAAATGGGAATCAGGCTTTAGTGAGATTTATGATGAGACAGGGTATAAGAGACAGGGCTGAATCGCATGCTAGCTATGTGCCTCTGAATGTTGCGTTGATGAAAACTATCTCCTAAATTGTGAAATGAGTGTGCATCTATAGGATCAATTAAAAATACATCAGTATGATGCAAATGGGACTGTACATTTATCAAGTGATTATACTAATTGCACAGTAAGTTGAATTATGAGTTCTCTTGTGAGGATAGAAGAATTTCAATTTACAAAATGAAATCCAATGCACAATATAGCTGAAAGAAAAGAGTCAGGAAGCATTTTTCACTTATTTTTCCTGCCACACTGCAGAATCCTATTCAAATCTCCTTTTCACTACTATACTGGTATTTCAAAATTATTTGGAGAAAGAATATCAGCAAAGATTGCTTCTTTTTTCTCACCTTAACAGAGGTTTTTCATAAGTAGAACTATGCTAAGGATATATTCTTGCAAATATTGCATTACTTGATATTAATTATTGTTTCTCATACATACGCTATGATTCTTAACTCCGAATAATTTCTTGGGCTAATTTATTTCATTGTTAATGATTTAATCAATTATCTTTTTACGCACTGTTTCGTATGCTATATTAATTGCAAACTGTCTTTAAATATTGTTTGTTAACAAATGGGCAGCATATATGTCAACAATTAAATAGTTGACTGTGGTTGAATTGAATCTGGAAAAAATCTTTTTTGCAATCATTTTTGCCAATGAAATCCTACCCCAAACAGACAAAAAATGATCAGTCAATAAATGAAGTATTTTACTAGTATTGGAAAAAAAACAACCCTCTTTTTTTTCTGTAACACCCCCCCCCCCCAAAAAAAAGAGACTGGACAGAGAAACAAAAAAAAAACAAATTAATTTTCTGGTATTTTTTCAGAAAAGAAGAGGTCAAAGGTGCTAATGATATGTAGGAAATCTTGCTCTCACTCTCAGTTAGTTTTGTGATAATCATTTCGGAATACTCAAAATAGAAAAAAAAGAGCTACATATTTGAAAATGTTAAATAAAAAAATTCTTAAAGAAGCAGTTTGTTGGAGCAGCAAAAGCATCTAAACAGCACCCCCCAAAAAATGTTAGGAGAACTTTCAGAAAACATTTCTCGAATCTGTATCCTTTCTTTATGGTACAACATTTTATAATGAGCACTAAACATAAGTATGGTCGTTAACTGAAATGTTTATTGAAGCCCAAGATAGGAGAGGCTATACCTTATATTTCCATTTTGCTTCTGTTTTGGATTTATTCTGCTCCCGAATCTCAAACTTTTCCACTTCATTTTGTTTATCAATGGGTTCTTTATTAGGGGTGTTCAAAGCATTCTTGGCAGCCTAGTTAAAAGCAATAAAGAGATTGGCAGATAATTTCAGATGAAAAGACAACAAAACATGTCTTCTACTAATTTCCATATGTCAATTGGACTAGTATGAATTTTCAAAATAATGGGAGCTAAGATGCATCCAGAAATAATATGACACTAAAAGTTGAAACATCAAATTTCATCAAACCAAAAAAAAATGTTTTTCTTTATTTTAAAAGGTGCAGATAATAAGGAAAATGGGTTAATCTGCCAATTTAATCTATTATTTGGCATATCATGAACCAATTCTCACAACCTGTGCAATCCAAAGCAATCTCCTACAGGTGGACTAATCAAAAACAAAACTTCATTACTTCATTTAGTCCTAGAAATCCTTAATGAAGTAATGAAGTTCTGTTTTTGATTAGTCCACATGCTGGCGATCTCTATGGGTTGCACAAGTTGTGTGAAAATTGGCTCAAATTCTTCATAGTGCCAGTGACACTAGTAAAAAGTACTACAACCTCCCACCTTAGACCCCACTCTACTGTGATCATCCACTGATTTATACTATAAAACAAATCAACAACCTAGTAAAAAGCACAGACAGAAAACTACCATATCTAATTTCATGAAGGGAACCTATACATAACCAGGGCAGCAGGAAGTCAAGGGCATGGACTGAGCTGGGTATATCAATTTTGGAAATTATGTTTATAAATTATGCTTGGATATGAAGAATTCTGAAGCTCACACATTCCCATGAGATAAAGAGGAGACCGTCTACCAAGAGGTCTCTGGCCCCAATTTAATTTATTACTGAACATTAACTCTGCTCACCTTTCCCTTCTTTGGTGTTTCAATCTTAGTTAGGGCCTCTTTTGTGTGGGCCTCAAGAAGGTCTAAATTTGGAATGGCAGGTTGAGGTGGTTCTTTAACTTTTTTGCCTTTTTTCTTCCCTTCCCCCTTTACTTTTGGGGTTTTGGGGGGCTTGGGGGGTTTAGGGGGCTTGGGAGGCTTAGGTGGCTTGGGAGGTTTAGATAGTTTGGTGGGTTTCAGTGCTTTTATTGCTTTGGGGGTCTTTTTCTTAGGGACTTTTTCAGCGGTTGGTGGTGGAGGAGGAGGAGATGGCGGTGGTGGTGGTGGTTGTGGAGGCGGCGATGGTGGCGCAGGAGGTGGTGGAGGCGTTTGTGGTGGAGGTGACGGTATTTCTTCTTTCTCCGCAGGGGTGATTTCCACAACGTTCACATTAACACCCACTTCAGGTTTGTTGACTTTCAAAGCATTCTTCAGGAAAAGAGAACGTAAGCATATTGTCAGATATAACTTTCATATTTTTGTCGCTACAAAGTAGCTGATCTTCAACATTATTTTCAGAATTTCCCCAGAGATTTCTAAAGAGGGTTCTACTGAAGATTGACAGTACTCAGAGAGCAGACTAGAGTTGCTTCATGATTTTATCTTATCTTGTTCCACTTATGACAACTGTAGAAAACTGAGGATATAAGCCATTCTACGGTTACTCTCCTATAGTTTATTCCTAAATTTCATGATGGGGCTGAGAATATTGAACCCAAATGGTGTGATTCATGGAACACAGTTTATACCACTTACTGTTTCATTTTGTAATTTGCAAAGTGTTTTTATTTTCTTACATGTAATATTGCAATAAAGCAATGCCATTTTGACATGTTTTTCAGAAAAATGTCCCTTATATACCAACATGAAATGTTACATACTTTGGTTCTGAGCATTAATGTGTAGGTTGCCTTTATTTCTTCGTATGTGTTGTATAGTTTCTATGGACTCTATAGAAAAAGAGTCACTCAATAAATAGATGAGAAAAGTCTCACTTAAGCATGGTGCAGAAGTGTCTAGACAGCCTTACACTATAAAAATGTTGTTTTTATTAAGAAAACATTAGCACCAATATTTGATAACAGCAAAATATTATCATTTTAAATATAGACAGTTGTTAAGTTGACTTTTCTATTATTCATTTGTTTTATAAAAATCCTAGCTTCTTCCATTTTTCTTTTTTATTAGAATAGAAATAAAAGAGAAATGAAGACAGTCTCTTATTTAAAACACTAATCTGTTTTAAAGAAGTGCAATTCAAATTAATTTGAAAGAGATTTGTTTGTTTTATTGTTTCGTATTTTATTTTCTATGCTAAAACATAGAAACATATATTAAATAAATATATTTTAAAAAAAGAGAATTTTATTTTGCTTTCAATGATCGGTAAAAGACCAATATAAATGAGACGATTTAATTGAGATTGTGGCTACTATCCTTCACAGCAAAAACTGCATCTGAAAGCTTCATAGAGGGCTGCACTATCAAAGATGACAAAGCATCTCTTCAACCTGGAGTTTCCATATCTCTTGGCAAACCTCTCCTATTTCATCATCTACTCTTTGTTGCCCTGTCAAGTTGTTAAACTAAATTCAAACTCAGTGTGGAAAATAATTTTTTGTGTTGCTTTTATGTGCAGATAAGAGAGGTATCTAACAGAAGTTATATATAGTTAGTCCTTCACTCATGACTGTTATGCAGCCTGCCCAAAAGGATGAACGACTGTGGGATGCTACAGCAGCCATAACTTTGAGGCCGGTTGTAAGCAGCTTTTGGAGGGTCCACCATAACTATGAACTGTCTCTAAGTGATCGGTCATAAATCAAGAACTACCTGTATAGGTGTGTTAGATAAAGCAAACTGTAATGAAATACACAAATCACTGATATGTGGCCCAAAATGAATACTCTTTTTTCCCCACATTAAACTACAAGCCATAGCTCTTGTAATTAAAGGAGAAGGAGTTTGACTGATCATACAGACATGAGAATAACTTTTTCTGGTATTTTATGAGAAAATGCACAAGGTATTTTATTCAATAAAGGATTCTTACTTCACTTAATCTTATTTCTTTGGCAAGGTCCTTAATCAGTTGTGCTGGCTTAAAATGTTCTGGGAGTTCATCTTCATGGTCCACTAAAGCCTTGAGTTGAATACAAAAGATTAAAAAATTGTCAAGAAATCTTATAAGGTTATGCTATTTAAAATGATGCAGTATTAACTTTATGGAGCATTCAAATGAGATAAAAATTAGTAGTTTAGAATTATGAACAGACATTTATTCATTCACAGCAAGATCCTACATATGGAAAGGGTCCAGACCCACTTATAGAAAGAGTCTCTTTTTTTAATCTGTTTCCTTCCCAACCCAAATCTTTTATGTGCTCTCCCATTTTCCTGAGTTTTTTTCTGCCAGGTCCCCCTCTTAGAATTTCCTAACCATTCGTTCCAGCACTATGACACAAGTACATGTCAGTGACAGCACAAATCTGGATGTAAAACTGTTCTGCTCTTACAGAAAGAAAATTCTGTTTTACCTAGAAGGTTGTTCGCTTCCTCTTTTTCTGAATTCCCATGCAAACGTATACAGCAGAAAGATCCCTACCTGCTTTTTAGTCCAAGACCTGAAAGCACCATTTAGGATTTTTGCTCCCTGGACTAAATGGGAAGGAGGCTGCTTTCCAGCTTTGTGCAATCCTTAACAAAGAGGAAAAAAATAGAATTCCATTCAATGAATGTGACCGATTGTCTATTGATGTAGCTTTTTAAAATCATACATGTTATAGATTAAGTTGGCTGTCAATAAGCTTGTGAATTGAACTTCTATGATCATAAATCAGTAGTTCCAAAGCTTGAAGATTATTTTTGAATCTGAGCTTGAATTTCCTGAACTTCCCATTTGTATTTTGCTTAGCTAATTTCTGATTTGACTGCAAGTGCGAGATTCAGTGATAATATTCTAACTGCTAAATTCTGTGCTGACCCAAATGGAGATGCTGGTATTTCAAAGACACAGAACTGAAGCCAACACCACCTTAGTGGAGAGTCCATTCCCATGTCCTCTATTCCTTGTTGCCCCTCTCTAAGTCCTTGGCTAAAAATTGGGCAAATGAAATTTGCATGAGCAACATCTGATTCATGCAAACATCTTCTATCTACTTTATCAATATGAGATTCCACTTCAGTTTCCCCTTCCCAACTCACTGTGTTTCCCTACTAGGAAGTTGTGGATTTTGAGAAAATCATTACTCAAGTTGGCTTCTCATGCTCAATGCTTACTTTCATATTTTTAAAAGTAAAGCATTTAAGCAAAACATTCATTTCCAACCTGTGAGTCTTCATCCGTTGATTCATTATTATATGTTTATATGCAAGCATCTCAAAAGTGAATCAACAGACTAGTTAGACAATAATTGCCATACCAACCCAAATTCAGCTTTTCCTATACTCTTTGACTACAAAGGCAATGGTTCGCATTTTGGGCAAATGCAACCAATATCCAAACTGGCCATTTATATTGATACAACAGTTAAGAAATGATGAAGACTTTCAATATTGTGCTTTTAAAAAAATCATAAGAAGATGAAAAGCATGTCACCAAAGTAAACAATAATTCCAAGAATACAAGAACAAAGAACAAATAGGATGAATTTAGGGGAAGTTAGGAAGCTTTGAAAAGTGGATGTTAAAAAGTTATCTTCAGAAGAATATAAACCAAAACTTGGGATTGAGACCAAGTAACTATTTGTTTAGTACAGGAGTGGCCACCAAGTATCCTCCAAGCTAGTCCAGTACTCCATTTGTAGCTACTGGGTTCACTGGCAAAATAGGACAACAAAATGTTACTTTGGGTAACACAATAATTTCTTCCAAAATAAAAGTGTGAATGTGATTTGGGAACCTCCACAAGGCTAATTACTAGCATCTCTTAGGTTCCTTCAAACAAGCTTGGTGAAATTCGCCCAGTGTGTCTCCAAATATTGGAGACACAATTTTTAAGCGTTTGGGAAAGAGGATTGATGGGCAGAAATGGGAGAAGTTTGCCTCCAAGATGGGTGTCGTTATAGCCCTTAAGAAAGCCCTAAAAGAAAAAAATGTGTGGAAAAAATGGTATTGTCATTATCTAATCATCATTCCAATGAAACAAACACAAGCTGTGAGCTCCCTCCTCCCCACAACACTAATTTTCCACTCATGATACAATGGTGGTGAAATTATGGAATTTGTTACCACGAAATACAGTGATAATATTAAAAGGAAGTTAGGCAAATATACAGAGGATTCACCTGTTAATCTTTGCTTCTAGATTGCTACCATTCCAGTCCTTTCTTCAAACAGGCTCGTATTATACTCAAATCACCTTCAGGATCAAGGGTACTTATTAACATTAAGGTCAGTTTAGAGCTAGTGTATTGTAAAACTGCAATTCAAAGATTGGATTTCAAGCAAGGGGATATAGGTTGAAATTTCTATTCAACCACAAAGATCAACAGGGGTATGTGGATCAATCTCAACCTACTTCATATTGTTGCTAAAAGGAAATAAAAATTTGGAACACCTCTATATATGTCACTTAGATCTTAGAGGAAATTGAGATATGAACACATAAATAAATACCTAATTAGGATTGAATCCTAGTACTTCATTGGTGAAGTTTGTTTCCCCTCTCCCCAAAAGCATGCAGATTATTACAACAAATGGCCAGGTATGGTTACCAGTTTAAATATTGATGGAAAGTAACACCATGTTATAGAACACGAGCAGGAAAGTCATTTTTATTTACCTTTAAATGATTCCATCAGATGTCTTCCTGTGTACCAACATGCTGTTTCAAAATTGGGAAACTGGGTTAAGCTGACAATTTTTAATCGTCTTTCAACTTCATATGCTCTAGGAAACACAGTAAAAAATGTTTCAGTTGCAAAGATCACAAAAGTCTTCCTCCTCACGCCCCAAAAAAATATTTCTACCATCATTACCCAGAATACATCTGGTATGGTTTTAATTTCCAGGCACTTATCTGGAATTGTCAGTTACTACAGAAATACACAAATTCAAAACAAAGAGTGTCTTACATGATCTTTGCTGATTTTAAGTGAACAGCTAGCATTTATATAACTTGGTAATCATCACCAAAGGAATAATAGGCTCCAAACAAATGTACAGCAAAATTGTACAACACATACAGTGTTGGACTTATAACACAGGAGGCACTATAATCCTATACATAATTCCTCAAAATTAAATGTTATTTAATATATCATACTCATTTAGTAACATTTATTCTCCTGAAACCCAACATAAAATTTACTCATACTTATTCAGAAGACTTGAATATTAATTTTGAACAAATACAGGAAAATATTCAAACAGAGAACAGCGGAAGTGAACAGTTTCATAATGTTATATGAGGGCAGTTACATTAATTGAACAATGTTGCAAATAATGTTTCTTTTTTTAAAAATAAAATTGTTCTAATAAACTTGCTGTAACACATGAAATAAAAATACTGGAAAATGGTACACACCTTTCAACTTTGCTTAAGAAAATTGTTAAGTGTGATATGGTAGCAGCTTGGAAGAACAAGTTGGGAAACTACTTCAATATACAATATACAACATACTTGTTTAGGCATGCACCTAAAGCTGTAACCAATTCTCATCTTTTCTTTTTTTAAAAAAAGGAATATAGTTAATTATCCACAACTGTCTTACCTCATCTGCATCTCAACAGTTAAACTATGTAGAAAATGTCCTGAAAAGGCCAGGCAATCAACAGGTGTTAAAGTTGCATAAATCCATCCTTTAAAAAAAAAAAAAGAAAGCATACAAGATTTTTGTTAAACATTGAATATAATCACCACATTGTTCATATTTTCAATTCACTGGGAACTCCTTTCAGCTCAGAAGGATTTTGAAAATTGGTTTATGTTTGCTATATAAGAAATACTTTGACCTTTCAGACAGCCAAAGCAGGCTAATTTCAAAGCTTCCTAGGTAAGAAAGATCTAGTGCTGGAAGCAGGCTTCATCTTCAAGGTTTCCATGATATATGGAATTATTTCAGCAGAGAAGGGATGGGTGGGAAGGAGGATAAATTAGCATGATTGTGCCTTTAGATATTAAGAAAGAACCTATAGGAAATTATTTGAGCATTCTGGGGCAGAGTTATGCAACTGAGTATCACCAGCTTATAATTGTTACTTAACAGGTGTTAAACAGAAGTGAGCATAGAATAACACATGAGGACCCCACAATGCAGGGGTGTTAAGATGGATTTCTCTCGTCCACCAACACCAACTAGAATCAGCCTCAAATAAAGGAGAAGAACCCTCACAGAATTATGTCCCCTACAACTAACTCATGAGCTAATCCAGAAGGATATCATGATCCAGTAAGGCCAGGAAGGATGCATCACCCCATCCTGAGCCTTTCAAAAGTCATCAACAAATGAAATTAATGCCATCTCAATCTAACTCAGTCTAAAATCCTAAATCTCATTTGATGTATCATCTCCTGGAGTTTCTCTAAAAAATCAGGTAAGCCTCCAGGATTTGCATACTGTCCAGATTGGTGCAATCTGATCCAAAGTGCTGTTGCTTCTCATTCGAAGCAACAATCAGTCAAATCTTGCAAGAGGACCTCTCTTAAAATAACTGGGGCAGAAATAGTTCAAATAGTCCTTCCTCCCTGTGGCAGGGAGCAGTTGCAGAGAAATTTAAGGGAATGACAAGGGACTGATCATATTGCACTGCCTAAGACAAAAACCAAAAACTAACGTGGGGTTCTCCCACTATTAATTGTGACCTCAATAACATGGATCAAATCCATGGTTGCCAAGGTAGCCATGAATTCCCAACCTGTTCCCAATTCCAAGAGCAAGAAAGGCAACTTCATATGGAGAAACTGCAATGCATCTGATCCTTAGTGCTTAACTGCACAAAGATTACAAAACTGGGTTATGTGTGTGGGCAGCACTTCTAGTAGGCACCCTAGAATTCAAATACTAATTTAAAATAAATTATGATTGATTAAAAATAGCCCAATTTGAGTATACTTAAAGTGTACAGAGTCAAAAAAATAGATACTAAACATGGGATAAGTTTCACCTCTTTCAACCTATGTTTGTGCTATCTTCTGTGAGAACAGCTTTGTGCTCTGGAAACTGGACTAATATTGGAGAAACTGATAAGAGACAGCTGCTGGGAGAAACGGAATATGCCACGTAATTTATTCTCTCCTATAGACACTCTTTGTGAGCATCTTATTCTTTGCTAGATTTATCGCTGGCTTTCCAGTTGAGACCTTAATGATGAAAAACAGTCAGTGAGGCATTTACAAGCTGACTCAACAAGAGTTAAATATGGGATTATCCATTCTACTACTCATATATTAGTGTTGTACACATGAAGTTCTGACTCTTGTAACTTCCAGTCCAAGAACCTGCACCCCTTCCAATATTGCTGAACTAAAATACTTATCAGCTGAACAAATATGGCCAATTGTGAGGGATTCTGGGAAATGTAGTTCAATAATGTCTGGAAGGCCAGAGGACACCTATTTCTAATTGAGATTCACCCTTTGAAAAGTCCAAATCTGGTTTACTAAAAGACAACATGACAGTGCTACTTATTTGTTGCTTGGAATGTAGTCCTTCCACAGATAGATAACTGAGTATTATAACTGAGTATTGTATGCTGCAGAATCAATGGATTCATATTCTAGGGAAATTAACTGTAAATCCTATAACTCTATATTACCCCTCATCATTTCCGATTTATACTTCCAGAATTCAAACCAACAAACATGTTCAAAGCAAGACTCTCACTCTTAATTTTTAATTGCAACCACTTCCTTACCTGATGGAATGAAGAGTGTTTGTCCTTGTTTAACTGTGCATTTGTAACATTTATCCACTTGATCAGCAAAAAACATCTCACTGTGATTTGCTGCTGACTGCCAACGCTCATAAAGGGAGATATTTGCAGAGGTTGGTTTGATGAGATAAAATATTTTTTCTCCCTGAAACATAAAAATTGTTTTAGATCAGTTCAGATTTAGTTTCTGATCTTCAAACCTTCCCTGGCCTGCAGCATTTGAAGAATGGAATCCTGAATGGTAAGCTTTTTGATCACTTGAACCCAAGCCCTAGAATTTTTTTTTCTCTTAACCCATTTCTCTGTAGTAGAAAAGCAAAGATTAGAGTGATCTGGAGTCCCCAGAAGTTGTTCTTTCTGCAATATCCCCTTTCCCCTTTTTTCAGCAACAGATTGCAAGAATAGAAAGCACATTCTTATCACATTTCCCCTGATATATATATATATATATATCAATTCTAGTTTATCAGCAATAAATAATAGCTTAAGCTTCTTCTATGGCTACGCTTTTTACCCAGCATAAAGTAGGTATCTATGTCAGATAGATATAGTGATTGTTTCTTTCTATTCTGCATTTGTCAGAACAACTAGAATATTACATCCACATCTAGGCACTGTATTTTAGGAAGGACACTGATAAACTACAGTATGTCTAGAATAAAGCAACTAAGGGGTTGGAAGGAAAAATTTAGGAGGAATAGCTAGGACATTAGCTATATGTTTATCCTGGAGAAAGAAAGTGTATAAAGACATGATAGCTAAGTCGCCACGTATTTGAAGGGTTATTGTTCCAGAAAACAGACTAAAGAATAGTACATTTAAATTCCAAGAAAGTAGTTTTTTTTTATTATTATTCAACCCCTCTGCCCACAGTCTGGAGCTCAATCCTGACATGATTGAGGTTGACTCAGCCTTCCATTCTTTCAAGGTCAGTAAAATGAGGACGCAGATTGCTGGGGAGCAATATGCTAACATTTGTAAACCACATGGAGGGTGCTATGTAAACCACTATATAAGTCTAAGTGCTATTGCTATTTTATTCAAATGTATTTTTGACCCATCACAAAAAACATAACTGCACATTGGAATTAGCCACATTTTAGATATTTAAATGATGTAAGTTATTTCTCCATGCTGCCCTCTTTATACTGAATAAATTTTTTGATGAACCTATCAGCAAGACCACTGCCAGCACTGCATGTCAACATATGCTGAGTCTTCATTTTTCTTATTTCTACCCTCAAGAATTGCAAACTCCAAAATTTAGTGTGAATTTGCTACACTATTCCTTGCAATGGCTCATGATTAACTGAATAAAGCATCTTACTTTTAAGATGTGATACCAGGCGGAGGCTCCACCAGAGTCAATATGAAAATCTGTGTAGCTGTCTTTCACACAAATCAGACAGTATTTGGTCACTTTTGGTTTTGCCAGCAGAGCATCATCAGGCCAATAGTTTTCCACCCAAGAGAGCTTTTTCACTATTTCAGGAGATTCTACAAAACTGGACATTCTGTTTTAAAACAGGAAAGAAAAGTTAAAGCATCTGAACTCAATTAAAGGACATTGAAAGAGTTTTCTTGATTCACACTCCTGTTTCTGAGAAAATGGCAAGATCAGGAAGAGGCCCTCCTACCAGGAATGCATTCCCCACGGAATTGTATTGTTATTGCTGTTAAGACACATCTCTTTTACCAAGCTGTTTATTAATTTTAACTTCAATGTTCGTATCTATTGATGGGATTCAAAAAGACTGCATTTTGCATCTGAATTACAACTGGGCATCTTGAGATGAAAAGCAAGCAAGGAATCCATTGAGTTCAAATGGGGTACCATAACTCTTGAGAGAGTTTATGTTGGATCTCTTTGTTTACAATAGTCCAGTTATAAGTGCTGTTGCTTAAGTATCCAAACCAGTGCCATTCACACACAAACGGGGCTATTTGAGGTAGAACGGGAAGAAGGTAGAGGAAGGAACAACCCAGAAATGCATTCTATTTTCTGAGACATAAATGAAAATTCAGGAAAATGGGATAAATGAAATGAGGTGGAGAGAATCTTATTCATTTCTGTACACCAATAAGAATCTTAATTCTACTAGTGTACTTCTCATGTACCTATATAGAAAAAAGAGCTAATTGGTAAGCTTGGGAAATTCACAAAGTTGTTTTCTCTTTTTAGAAAAAAAAAGTTTAGAATGGGAGTATACCTCAGTTTCAGAGGCATACGTATCAGCTATTAGCTACTAGAAAAGTAAGGGTACAGGGAAATGTAATAAACAGTAACACATCCTAAAAAAGAGCACTCTATAGTGGAACTTTTCCTTATGGGTCTCATGTTTCTTCTACTTAAATTAATTTATTTTATTCATTTACATATCACATTCATAAACTCACTCTCAGAGCAACTCTGGATGGCGTACAAGTAAAATGTAAAAGGATAAAAATTGTAGATAAATATTATATTAGGCAGCAATTAAATGTACAGTTTCATAGTCTTTTATACTTTTTAATTTGTTTGTATTTTGTATTTTTGTGTTTTGTAAACCTCCTTGAAGTGTACAATAATGGCAGGCAGTGCAAAAATGTATTAAATATAAATAAATAAATCTGACAGCCTTCTTTTAGTACGACAAATCTTTTCTACATAAATCAGAACAGAAATTAAATGAAGACTGTTTTAGCAAAAGATTTATTATCCCAAATGCATACATAATTGAAAAGCAAGCAAAAGCACTTTCTGAATGCTAGTTATTCAAAATGTGAAGAAAACAACTTAATTAATGAGATGGAGATGTGAATTCACTTTTGAAATGCCTCTTTGTGTGAGGTATTAAGTGTAAAATGCTCTCATTGTAAACCTATTTTTTCGTTATCCTCCATGTCAAGGCAGAACTTGAGAGCTTGTTAAAATGCTATACTCTTTGCTAAAGAATATACTTGCTAACCAATTATTAAATCAGTAGTATATGAGGATACCATAATATGAGCAATTCTCTGCAATAAAAAAACGAGCCTTTCTTTACAATTGTTTCTGAAGGCTGAAAAAAAAGATTAAAGAAACACCTAAACTGTAATCATACTGCTTGGGAAAAATATTTTATCTGTGCAGGAAAGGGGATTACATTATTAAAACAATAAGTAATAGAAAGATATGGACACTACAAAATAAATGATTTTGCCATCAACCTTCAGCCTTATTGTAATCTACATTAATTATCACTGCAGTCTCTTGACAAACAAAATGGAATTCTTTCTCTAGCAATCTTTTTGTTTGGTTGTTTGATTTTTTGAACTCCTACTCCACAAAAATTAAATTACACAATTTGTTAATTTGTGAATATGAAATTTAAGCAGGTGGAGATGCAGATTTGAATAATTTATTTGGAAAGCATATTCTAATCTATAGAATAAAGTCAAACAGATTCCATAGGCTACAGATGTTACTATTCTTAAAAATATTCTAAATATGATGGGGAAAAGAAGATCTTTAGAATCTGTGGCTTCACATAGTATCTCACCTTGTATCTGAAAACTCCAAGTTAGTTACATTGAGGACTCTTTTTCGATTTGTGCTATAATAGTAATCAACAAATTCTTTTAGTTTCATCCTGCAGTCCTTCTGTTTAGTGACATCTGTAACATCCACACTCCTTTCTGGTCCTAAAAAAAAACAACCAACCCAAGTAAATGGGAATGTAAACATGGACACAGTGCAAGTTATATGCGAAAGTATAATTCACAGAGGTTCATTTCATGCGACCATGAAAACATACCCATGCAAACTTTGCTCTTTGGCACAAAAAGAACTGGACTTGCAAAAGGGTATTAAGAAAAGAGAAACCTATTCTGAAAATTGAGAAAGTGAAACAGGTCACCTGGCAACCGAAGCCTATGGTTATGTTTATGTTTGCTCTGTCTGGCACTTTCAATTTGAAGACACCCCCCCCCCCAAAAAAAAGTTTGAACTGATTGGGAGCATAAATATTTACCTGTCTTTAAGTCAAATATCAATTCCCAGGATTGTATGAGAACTGCAGAAAGCAGCTAGGGAATCCTGGGAAAATGAACAACTGTTTTATTCTATTATGCTGGTTCAGAAAATATTTTCCTAATTAATAATTATTTTCAGGAAAAATTATTTTTTATTCGTTTTTCTAAGTTAGTGCGCGAGGGTCATTTAAAAGTAAAAGGCATGTATCTTTTCAAGTAAAATATTGGTGGCATCTGCATCCCTGCCATCTTCTTAATTAATGCTGTAAAAACATATGTTGATGGTAAAATTCATTTGCCTGTGTATCTAAATCAACATTTCCCAAACTCTCTGGTCAACCTCCCTTGGGGAAGTACAGATAAGAGTCCAGGGGAGGTGTGAAGAATCTTTTAGTCACATTGTTAAAATAAACCCACCAAAACTTCACTGCACTGTTTTCATTGTTCATTTGTGTTCATGTTGGTGCTTGGCTTTTTAAGGAAGGTGTATACATTAAGTGTACTAAATGGAGATGCAATGAGAAAAAGTTTCTAAATCTAGAATGTTTAATCAGCCTCTCATCGGTGCTAGCAATGATGGTGTTACCTAGTTTGGATAATGAAACATCTGCAAGAGCAACCAAGTTCAGAGAGCACCAAGGACCCCTAAATAATAGATCCATAGTCTAAACACTTTGCTTTGTTCTCCTGTTTATGATGGCTGCCTTTCTTGGCTAGGAAAGGATTACTTCAGTTGATAGACAGAGAAGCAGATCTACATGTTAAATTTATTTGATCATTTTTTTCTTCTTTTTTTGTAGACTGTTTTTTTTTCTTTTTTGTTGTTGCTAATGTTGAATAAATAATAATAGTAGTAGTAGTAGTAATAGTAATAGTAATAATAGTAGTAATAGTAATAGTAGTAGTAGTAGTAGTAATAATAATAATAATAATAATAATAATAATAATAATAATAATAATAATAATAATAATAATAATAATAATGTTGGAAGGGACCTTGGAGGTCATCTAGTCCAACCCCCTGCTCAGGCAGGAAACCCTATACCATTTCAGACAAATAGCTATCCAGCCTCTTCTTAAAAACTTCCATTGTTGGAGCATTCACAGCTTCTAGAGGCAGGTTGTTCCACTGATTAATTGTTCTAACTGTCAGGTTGCTTCTCTCTTTGGTTAATTTCCATCCGTTGCTTCTTGTCCTGCCCTCAGGCGCTTTGGAAAATAGCTTGACTCCCTCTTCTTTGTGGCAGCCCCTGAGATATTGGAACACTGCTATCATGTCCCCCCTCGTCCTTCTCTTTGTTAAACTAACATACCCAATTCCAGCAACCGTTCCTTATATGTTTTAGCCTCCAGTCCCCTAATCATTTTTGTTGCTCTTTTGTTTTGTTTTGTTTTGCTTCATTTTATTTGTTTGTTTTTCTGTTTTTTATTTTACTTTTTATGATAAAACAATAAATAATGTTTTGTTTTTTTAAAAAAAGAAGCAGACAGCAGAGACTAAAAGCGTCCAAGTAATGCAGCAAAATCTGCCAAGGACAGGAGATGGATCAGCAAACATGATATTCCCACCAGGTACAAATTGGATGGGAACTGCTATAAAATTATACTTGAAATATTTATGCATACACCAGCACAATAACTTTACAAAGGAGAAATGTAAATATTATATTTGCCTTACATTATTGTATGTTTATGAAATAATAATACATGATAAAAATAATAAAATGCATGGATTTAATTAAATGCCATATATACTAACTATAACATTACAATTTTGAAAAAGAAAAATCAAAATTTTTCTGAATGCCTGACATTTGTATAATAAGAAAAACAAGGTATGATTAAGTTCCTTGTCATCAAATTAATTTTTGGTTAACCTGGGAATCCTAAAGACAATAATGGGAATCAAAGGGTAGATAGTAACAGAATATCATACAGATTACATACGAACATAATTTAATAAAAAAAATGCTGATTTCAAGGCACTAATTTGTCCAGACTATACAAAAAGATGTGGATGATTCTTGCAAGCTAACATTTTGGATTAATATAGGAGAAGAAACCATCACATTGTCAATAGTGCCAATAGCTTTCTAATATTCTATCAACTGCATATCTAGAAACTGTCATAAAACAAATATTAAAATCTTCCATATCTGGTGATCCCAATGGTGTTATCCTTTTATTTAATTTTAATTTAACTTCAGGGGTTATAGGCATCATACTGCATATTGCAGAGATGATGCAAAACAAAATGACAATAGGACAGTAGCTATATATGTGGAATGAAAAAGTGTCCTGTTTTTGATATAGATATTGCTCCCTTGGGACCAGCAAGTCACATGAAAACCCTGACTAGTAATGGCAACTTCCAGCTGCCCCAATTGCCGTTGTTAAGTGAATCATTCACAGCCATTAATCAAGACAGCCTGTGATTGTGAAATGCGATCTCCTGCCAGTTTCCCCATTGAGTTTACATGTCAGAAGCTGACTGGGAAGGTTGCAAATGGTGATCACATGACCATGGGATATTGCGACCATTGTAAATGTAGGACCGTTGCCAAGAACCCAAATTGCGATCACATGACCGTGGGGATGCTGTGACAGTCGTAAGTGGAAGAACTGGTCATACGTCACTTTTTTCCAGCATTGTATAACTTCAAATAGCCACGAAATGAATAAGGACTACCTATACTCCTATTATCAAAAAGCCAGCAATATAGTTGGTCTGTTCCTCTTTGTTTAAAGCTGTGTAGTTTCAGATTCATTAAATCAGGACTGCCTTTTTGAATCGTAAATTAAGTCCAGTAGTGAAGAGGGAACACAGACTGTAATGCACAATTCTTGCAGGAGAGCCTGATATGACCATATGACTTTGGAAATGTGAAGATACATTTTTAATTGGAAATTAGAAACAATGGAAAACTGTAAATTTCCCCATCAAATATCTTTCACACTACAGATCCTATCGACGCTGAATAGCATGCTACTAACTATTTGATAGGAAATTACTCAAATTGAGAGCTGGAGGGATTATTCATATTTACAGCAAAACACCAACAGCAATACATACCAACATAGTTTTCAACATCACTGACATAAAACGTTGGTGCAGGTACTGACAGGCCCAAGCCGTCCTTCTTCGGGATGAGAATAGGCTCTGTGAATCCGTTTTCTTCCAAATATTCAACTGTTAGTTGGCTTCCAGTCACTTTTATTACCATGTCTTCAGCACTAAAAATTCAAAACAAAACAAAATTAGCAGTCCAATTATACAATAAATTCACACCAAAGTGAATTTAAGCATTTAAACAAAGGTTTAAGGAAGTTAAGTCTAGGGAAATATTAGTGGTAATAGGAATGCCAGATGGTTTCTTCATATATCTGATCCTGTGTTCAGATTTAGAACTATTGGCCAAACTTAAAACTGTTAATATCAATGAAGCACAAACTTAACTTTTTCTAGATTACAGCTTGGCAAGCAATTTGTAAAATGAATTGTGCTACATACAATGGAATACAATATTAATATCCGGACAAGCCTTATCAGCTTTATAATACTTTATTCAAAATATACTAAAATAAGTTGTTCATCAGTATATTCCATATCCATAATTTTTGTTATGGCCAAAGTTCATTAGGCTTGTATCACTATACTAGGAAACTAATTACTTACTCTCAATTTGAGTAAGCTCTGTGTTCAACTAACCCACTACAGAGCTGGTCCTTAACATTAATATTTGATTTTGAATATCCACCCTATGCATTTTTTTTCTTCCTTTCCTATTTTCTCTGACTCAGAAAATATCTCAGGCTAAACATTGGCCCCCTTTTTATTTTTTCTCTCATGGGCACCCATGGCAATCCTCAAGAATTTCTCTAGACAACGAGAAATACGCAAATTCCACCATAAGATCACACAAGCAGCAAATTACTAGAAAGAAGAAGAACAGGCTGATCATTTGCCAAAGAAAGGAGGGATGGTTATAAACTTTTCCCAGTTTCCTGGCTGCACCTCTTGACATATAACATTTTTCAAACTGAATCACAATTTTTACTCTGGATCCATAGGTATTTTGAATATTTAGGGGGACAATTTCTTGATCATAAAAACCACATCCTCGACCACTTCTATAGCACAGTTTGAATGAGACCCACTTCTACCGTAGTGATTTTTAATCTCTCCAGTCATTCACCTGTGGTTAATCCAGAAGCCCTTAGATCAAAGTCTCCTTAACTTTTTGCCATCACACCTCCCTTTAGTGTAATCATAATGTAATCCAAACACCAAAATGAACACAAATGAACAATGAAAATAATACAATGGAACTTTAAGAAAGGTGGATTTAACAATATACAGCTAAAATATTCTTCACAGCCCTGGGTTCTGTGTGTACCTCCCCAAGGGAACTACACCTCACAGGATGGGAAACCCTGCCCTAGATAATGATGGAGAGGCAGATTTTGAAGATTCATTAATCGCAGGATTATATCCTGCTGTGACTCTCTATACTATCTATATCAGCAGTCCTCAACCTTTTTGGCACCAGGGACCAGTTTCGTGGAAGACAATTTTTCCGCAAACCAGGGGTTGGGGTGGGGGATAATTTCACATGCAACCTAGATCCCATGCATGCACAGATGAAGCTTCACTTGCTCACTCACTGCTCACCATCAGCTGTGCAGCCTGGTCCCTAACCAGCCACAGACCGGTTCCGATCTGTGGCCCAGGGGTTGGGGACCCTTGATCTATACTATCTATACTATCATTCCTTCACATGCTTATATATCTTCCTTGAAGGGTTTAGCTCATGTGTTATTGTTATTCCTTGTTTGTAATTTTTTGTTTAGCAATGAGATGTTCGAGGAAGCTACTACTGAAAACCACCATCAGGTAGATCCATACATGTCCCTGTTTGTGTTACATATGGCAACCTGTTGATTTAGCCTCCTGACACTTCTTTAGATAGAAGAGCAAACAGTAACATTTCCAAATGGTCCCAAATGGTCCTAAATTCTCTTTACAGGAATACTGTCTACTACTAGAATTATGAAGCTTGACATTAAAGTTATTAGGAATTAAAAGTAGGTCTGCAAGTCATTTTGTTGCATTCACTTCTTCAGCAAAAAATATCAGCATCATTTTCCTCAATCACCATCTCCTCTTTTATTGCCATGGATTAAAAAAACTCAAGATATTTTCTTGGCATTCTTCTAGAACTATTCCTGGGTTGCTGGTGATGGTGAGTCTGCTAGTCATGCCATTACCAATTCTTCTTCTACATTCCCAGAATAGTGCAATCTTCTGTATTAAAAGTGAATAATAATTGAGCCAAATACCGGCCATTAAAGTTTAGGGAGAGGGGACCATGACACCTCCTCATGAGAAAAGTCAGACATCACTCTTCCTCTACTTCTGACTAATCACCCTTACAGATACCTGTGTGAGTAACAGATGCAAGATATAACACAGATGAAGAGAGTCAAATAGACAAAAGCATAAATCAATCAATAGGATAAATATGGGAGATGTTACTGACAAAGACAAGGAAATAAGGCAAACACATGCACCTATAATAATTGTTTATGGAATCAAAAAATCAGAAGTGAATGTAACAGTTTAATGCATAACTGAGGAGAAAGCCTTAATCCAACTAAAAATGAATAATCAATGTTTAAAAAACTAAAATTTTAAAATATCAAATTATTATCTTTAAAAACAAAGTGAAGATCACAGAAAATAGAAGGATGGGTGGTTAAGCTAATTTATCTAAGATAAATTGAAGAAGAAATAAGGAGAATGGGAATGAAGATGTGTTTTAAAAAAATGTTTGAGGCGATCCTTGGAAGAGAAAAAGAGTCATTACACGGAGTCTGACTATAGCAACAGCAATTAAATACTCAATTCTCTTCCTATTCTTTCTACCACACAGGATCTTGAAATCCATTCAAAAGGAATGAGAGGATAACTATGTCTTTCATGAAGACAACTTTTTGTCCTGGCTCTACTGTTAATAATTGACTCAAATGACCCCAAAACACTGCAGTAATGTTCTTGAAAATGTATAAAAATTCACATAATAGAAATATAAATTTTAAATAACAATATTATGAAAATAATCATCCATAACAAAACACCAGACTTTATATAAAGACATGTATGTTAATATGATCAAGATTCATTACATTTTGGCTACTGATGCTAAATCCTTCAATGGAACAGTTTACCCACTGATTGGTGATGTGCTTTTGGTCACCAAATCTGTAATACAAGCTACCATCTTAGCTTGACAAATGCTAACCTAAATCCTGTTTGGATGTTTAGCAAAAGGTTTGATGTAATATTCCAATCAGCCAGCTGTTTGTGAAATGATGCAAAACAACTTAATAGTAATATAGTCTCAGAATAGCCAGTTTGCGAACAGCATCTCAGCGTCAAAGGAATCTCAAAAATACCTGAATATTTTGGTCAAACCTTCTTCTAAGCAGACATTTTACTTTACTTTAGCCAACTTTACTATATTAAATTACTTTAGGTACTTTCACCTAAAGCACAGAATTTCATTGGGATGATAGCAGTTTTCCATCTGCATGCATCCATAAAGTTCCAAAATCCTTTTAGGGTAAAGCATGAGCGCCCTCTTCTGTGCCTCTTTGAAACTACACTTCTTACTCTAAGCACACAAGTGGCTGTCAAGGGGGTAAAGCTATAAATGAAGGTATAAATTAAACTTTAAGAGATACAGAATTATTCATTATCATCTACAACTAGGGAAGTAAATTGTTTTTTTAAAAAAAAAATTAGCTTTTTAATGTCTTATTACTAATCCTGTCATGAAAATGGGTTTGCTTTGACTAATTCTGGCTTTTTCCCCCCACCGTACTGTCAAAATGATTTGTAAAATTCAGAACAGAAATTCCTTAGTGCGATTCGTCTTAATTACTAAAGAGTGCCATTTAAGTCAATATATGACAATAGAGAAATCTTTCATTCTTCTCTTTTTATAGCTACTTTTCTTCAGTTCCATATAGTTTAAAGATATGTTACTTAAGTAAATGAGGTCCTAATATTATGATAAGTGACCCGGTCCTCAGCATAATATGCAAAATATCCCGCCCTTGATATTTATTCACTTTGGACCTCCAGGATAAAGAAACCTGTATGAATGGATTTCTAAATCCACTTGTTTTATATAGTCCACTATGTGGGTGGATGGATGAATAAATACATTAATTAATTAAGGATCAGGTATAAGTTCCTATTAGATTGAAGAAAAAATACATGGAGAGGTATTATTCTATCTCTCTTTTCCTCCATTCACTAACAAAGCTACAATAGCTCAGAGCTATGGTAGCTCCTTAATTTAAGGACAGTCAAGATAGAAGGGTCTTTTTTGGTATATAATGCAAGTAGCAGTTGAATATTAACAACCTGAGCCTATAAAGACAGATAAGTTCTGACTGCTGTTGAAAGGGAAAAAAAGTGCTGAATATTTTGTTATGGTTGCCAATGTATGCAAACTCCACAGTTCAGCTTACAGAAATGCCACACTGTTATCCATACTTCTGATTTTAGTTCCAGGTCAAAACTGTGAAAACAAAGAGAACAAAACTTTTATAGCCAGGGATACTTCTATCAAACACTTAGCCTGGATTTGTCATCTTTCACACCAGGTGTCCCCAACCCCCGGGCCGCAGCCCATTCAGAACCGGGCCGCGGAAGTGGTGGGTGAGCGTGCGTGCTCGCACAGCTCCACTTGTGTGAGCAATGGGCAAGTATGTTCGCCCGCCACTTGGATATAACCATTCCCTCTCCCTTCCCTCCCTGCCAGTCCACAAAGCTGGAAAGGTTGGGGATCGCTGTTTCACACCTGTCAGTCTGTCCAATGAAAACTTTGACATTTGACCTTTAATTGCTTCTTATTCAGCTCAACATTTATAAGGAAGAATTTCATGAATACCCTTTAGTTTCTGTTCACTACGCGATGAGGGATTAATTGCAGTTCCATTCCTCCCCTCCTTTTTTTTTTAATATTATGGAATTGAACTGCAGTATTTTGTTTACCACTAGGGTGCACCAATGAATACAAGACACTTAGAGACTCAAAATAATCTAGCAGTGCCTCAGAAATGCTAAATGTCCCAATAAGTTGTGAAAACAACTTATTTCTTTTTGTTGACCTGTACGCTATATGCTGTTTCCACCGCCCATTGTGGAGCTGTACCAGGCTTTCTAAGGATCAAATATGGCCCAGTATTTGTCAATAAGCAGAGCAAGGGATTTGCTTGGAAATTGTGCAGAAAGTTATGAGGCCAAAATCTGTAAGCTTATAATTTTACCAAGGAAAACTTACCTGCCCCAAATCTTCCTTCTAATATTAATGATAGAAGAATGGCATTAGCAACTTACCTGGGGAATGTACGACTTCGAAGTTCTTTGATAAACACTTGACTGCCATTCTGGACAGGCTTTACTTCTGTTGCTTGACCAGTGTCATGTTTGTGCCAATTTCTTTTCTTTTTTACTGAAAGAGAAAAAAATCAATGGGATTATATATAATAGGTGTGGGAAGATGACAATTTTGGCTTACCTATAAGGTTAACAGGACCTTATATACAGTGTAATGATAATCATACTAATTCTAACAAAATAGTATAAAATTCATTTTTGTTCTGAAGAGACAGTTGACTTTTTTTTCATCTGTTTATAAATGTTAACACTGTGGTTTATATGAAGTATGCTGAACTGTGATAATTTGGTAACCCTGAGAGCAGCCAGCCATATAATTAACTACTGAGCTATACAGTTTTTATAAAATGAAATGTAAATCCTGGATAGAGTTCAGTTTTACTAAGCTACACTTTTAATCTCTCCTGTTAAGAGCAGCATTTCAAATTGCAATGTAGAACATATCATACATGTCAAGGACTGATGCAAGATAAAATTAAATCATGGTGTAATGTATTATTTACCTGGGCTTTGAATCATATATGAAGGAAGAAAGTCCACCCAGGCAGATAACAAAGGCATAATAATCTGTCTCTTTTCATAATGTTTATTTTATTGATTAAAATGTGCAATTGAAAAATTAATGAATTAAACCCTAATGCCACAATGAAGGCTCACTGTTTAGCTGTTATTCAATAAGAAACAAAGGATATGTCAGATCAGATTAAGCAAAGACATGAAAACTGAACTCTATATGTATAAGAACTCATGATTCAACCATTTCAGTCATTTATCATTCAGGATTATGATGCTTAGATGGTAATGCAAGTTTAATTATTGGCAAACATTCATGGCCTATGAAAAGTTACAATTCAGATATAATGGTTCTAGTATGCGAAATGGGGGGGGGGCTACAGTCCCTATAAGAAAAGGGTTCTCTGTATATAATTCCTGTTGAGGTATCTTCTCGTCCGCAAAGGATTTTGATTCTCATTTTCAGTGGTGGGATTCAGCCACCAGTAGCTAATTTTTTGTTGCCCAGGCCCAGAATGGACTTCCGGAAGCAGCATCAACACAGAGAACCGGTTGTTCACATATCTGAATCCCACCACTGCTCATTTTGTCTAACTTACCTAAGGGAAGTCTCAAACATTTCTGCTTGAGGTCTGGGGGAAAAAATGAGTTATCTAATAGAACATACAGAAGTTTCAAAGCAAAAGGAAAGCATCCCTAATTTTCTATTCCTTTAGTAGTGCAGTTCCCAAAGTCCAGTACCTTATCAACTCATTAAATGTACACATTTCCTTCAAGATAAACGCTGATGCAATGTGTTCCTTTTCACTACAGCTAAAATGGTAAAGATTTTAACTTTACAAAAACTGTGAGGAAAGTTTGGCTGAGGGGTAATGACTGGCCTAAAATTACAAAATTTTCTTCGTAGCAGAGCGAGGGACTCTCGGACATTACACTTTAACCACTGTGTCACATTATATCTATATCTATGCCTGTATCTACATATGTGCCTAGTCATCAAGCCATTTTCTTTTGAGAGAATGAGCATTATACAAAGCAAAGAGAAAAATACGAGTAAAAGAAACGAAAGCCAGGAAACGAGAGAAAAACAATCTAATTAAATATAATTTACATTAATATCATTTCCTATACATCTTTATACCTTTCTAGACATTCAAATCATTCTCGCCAACCTCTTTCATATATTGCCTTTTGTTTTTAATCACTCTTATTGGTATAATGAAATAAGTAAATATACTACAACTTTATAGCACTGCCTGCCCTATGAAATAGCCCCCTTCCCAAGATCTAGAAGGCTTCTGCATTACTGGCCTTCTAGAAGGCTTTTAAGAACTGGTGATTTCCCCAGACATTGGGGCAGGATGGGAACTGAACTCAGAATATGTATAAATTGGGATAAAAATGTTATGGTGCCTTGGTTGTGTGAAATGGTTTTCTTTGTGTTGGGTTTTTAGTTTTTAGTATGTTGTTGGAAGCAACCCTGGGTTATGCTGGATAAGGTGAACATATCCATCTTATACATACATACATACATACATACATACATACATACATACATACATTTTATACATACATATATTTTCATACTCAGCTTTTGTGGAGAAATTTTATTGAAATCACCATTTCAAATAATAATTTGCTAAAAGTTCTTGTCAAATAATTTACTGTATAGGAAATGATCTCTTGCCTATTTACTACATCCAATTTGCTTTTCTTCATAAAGTAATTCTCCTGCATAGAAAACAATACAGAATCAAATGAAAGAACCACGAGAGATTAGTACATGTAGAAATATTAAAATAGAGGAAAGCTTTTGCTTGATTAAATAAAAATGAACACATATTTAGGAAATGTGGAAATAATGTTAGCTAGCAAAATGTGAAATATTATATCTGTCACATTATTTGTTAGATTTTAATCCTACTTTTCCTCCTCGAAACTCAAACACTCATTCAGTTTTTCTGACAACATCTCTGGGAGTGAGAGACTGGCCCATAGTCAGCCTATGAGCTTCCATGGTTGACAGTAGACTAGAACCTGGATCTCCCTGATGACTACACCTTAACCATTATTCTAGTGTCCTCACTAAAAAAAAATGTGGAAATCTGTGATAATGATATCTTGCTATGGCTGCTAATAAAGGTTGCTAAGTTGTAGAGCATTATCCCAACATGCTTGTCCCTCTTTCTAACATGCAAACAGTCCCATAATTTGGTTCAAGAGTTAACCACAACATTCCAGCTCTCAAAATTTTTGCCAGAGGTCTTATGAATTAAGATCTCTTTCAGGACAAAACTTAGATCATGTTTTCTACCACAATAAAATTCAGGTGCAATTCTGGCTTCCTTATTATTCAAGAACTACATTTTTAACAAATGCATATTTTTTCTACATTGTAGCCTTCCAAAATGTCATTAAATCAAAATTACTGTTAATGTTGTATAAGGGAAACAATTTTCTAAAATAGCAAGCCAGCAGGCTACAGTGGCAAAACAAAAAGCACAAGAAATTATTTTTATATCGACATCTGGAAGGCATCCATCAATGAAAGTGTCTGCCAGAAAAAAAAAATCCTATAAGTTGCATAATCAGAACAATCAGCCCATATCCTTTGTACCTAAAATTCTGCAATAAATAATAGTGAGCTGAGAGATATGGGAAGACAGAACATTTTTCTGACTTGTACCAAAAATAAATTAATTTCCTAATTAATTTACCTCTACATTCTAATGTCAAGCAAATCCTTTTATTTACACCAAGCAAAATATCATGAAAGAGGGAGCATCATTTGAAGCCCTTCACAGCCTTCATCCAGCCAATCAAGTACAAAATATATAGGCATACATGGATAATCAATTTAATATGCTTTTCTCCAGTCTGGGAGATAGCACAAAAGTAATGTATCGTTATCTTTTCTAAGTAGACCCTTTCTCCTTTCTGGAATGAAGATGAAGAGTACTACTATCCTAACAATTTTCTGTGGGGCAATTAAGGCATAAAAAGGGGTCACTAGCTGTGGGGGAAAACATTCACCAATTGTTCCTTCTCACATGGGCTGGGGAGGGCAAACATTCTGCCAGATGGCTGTGATGTGATTCAACCTCTTGGCTGTCCATCTCCATAAAAAGTCAGATCCTTCAGAATTTCTTTTATCGTGATTTAATGAAAGAGGCTAGGTTGAGATATGATTATAGAAATCATAGCAATGAGATTGTCCTCCCTGTTTAGAATTCAGTTTATGCTCAAGATTTCTACGGTAGGGATTCTCATCTCTTATTCAGCTCCTGTATCTCTTGAAAGTGCTATGTTTAGAATGTGAATTGATTTTAAATATGCCATCACAGGAGTTGTAGCCATTTGTCAGAACTTTTTAAAAGGTAAGTGCTTCTGTAGCAATCTTAGTGCAAACTGCCTGTCAAACAAAGGAAGTATAAAAAGGCTTGGCTGGCAGGTTGGTCACTTTAGAGAAATCATGGCTTACAGGACTGTCTGGTGATCTTGGAGTATCTTAGTCAACTGAGAGGCTAAAACTATTAACTACCGTGTTCCCCCCAAAATAAAACCTATCGCAAAAATGAGCCCTAGCTTGATTTTTACGTGTGCACCTAATATAAGCCCTACCCTCAAAATAAGCCATAGTTAGGATCCCACCCAGTGTGTCCCACCATCTGTTTGCATGAGGTGTGGCAAGGTGCACATGTAAAAATCAAGCTAGGGTGGGTGGAGCTGCCCCATGCACTCCACACCCGCTTACTACAGGACCTCCACAGCCAGGCCTCCCATGCCCTGACACCTGCCTCGCCTAGTGGTGGAGGCACCGACAGCCCCATTCAGCAGAGTCCACATGGCCACAGCAGTCCCACTTCTTTTACGGCCACTTGCCACTGCTCGCGCACGTTGCCTCTGGCCTCCGTTTCACCAGCAGAGGCCTTCAGGAAAGGCCTCTGCAGCCCAGAATGGAGCTCCGGGTTGACCTGCATGTTGCCACCCAGTCTCCATTTCACCAGCAGGAAAGGCCTCTGCAGCCCAGAACTGAGCTCGGGTTGATGTACGTGTCGCCCCCCCCCCACGGCCTCCATTTCACCAGCAGAGGCCTTCAGGAAAGGCCTCTGCAGCCCAGAACAAAGCTCCAAGTTGATGCGCATTTCCTGAAGGCCTCTGCTGGCAAAACGGAGGCCAGGGGGTGATGCATGTATGTGGGGTGTGCAGAAAAAGTGAGGACAGACAGGGGGGGGGGAAGACATTCCCCAAAAATAAGACCTAATGCCTCTTTTGCAGGCAAAAAAAATATAAGACCGGGTCTTATTTTTGGGAAAACACAGTATTGACAAAGTAGCCTGTGAAAAAGCAGTAGACCAGATTCTCTTTGATACGTAAGACTCTTTAAACAGGTACTTGTCTCCTACTATTTGCAGCAATATTGATAATAATGATGGTTGATGAGATGATGATGATGATGATGATGATGCTCTTCCAAAATCATTCCAATCCATCAGCACTAACCAAAATGCTTAGGAAAGTCAATGATTTCACAGAAAAGGGCACAACTAACAGCTGAAAAGAATCAGTAAGTCATTGCTGCAGCTGCTTACAAAGGGACACAAGCATTTATATAGCATGCTTTGTGTTAGAAGAAGACAGAAAACACTGCTTCCATATTGGATCAGAAAAAATATTTAGTTAAACTAGCTGTGGATTGGGAATGAGAAGAAGACTGTGACATGTAGACATGTTTTAAAGAATGATTAGGGCATTGTATCAAAGTTAGATGTGTGAATTTTTCCTATGAATTGTAGATTCTCAGAGCAAATTCAGACTATGGTTTGGGTTTAGCAATATGAGTCTTACAAATATTAGTCTATATTAGACTAGAATATTCTTTATTGGCCAAGTGTGATTGGACACACAAGGAATTTATCTCCAGTGCATAAGTTCTCAGTGTACATAAAACCACAAAGTAATACAACCATAAGATACCAATAGCAGAAGGTAGTAGGAAAAATGAGAAGAATAAAATACAGCCCTACAACATGGGTTAATATCCTTAGACATATTATTTAAAGCTATTGTATTTTATAGTATGAAAATTTATCCCAAATGTTTTTTGGTCAAATAAAATGGCAGTAGAAGGGTTGTGCAACATTGTAACTTGTTAACATTGCCTTCAACTTTGATTTATAACCTAGAAAACCTATTTTTACTGATATAAGATGCAAACATGCCATGTTGTTCAATGTTCTTTCAATCTCATCAAAACAATGTTATGACCAGGTTCAGTTATAATATTGTGCAGATTATGACACCAAATGGCCTCCAGTCTTCTTGAAACTAGTCAAAATAATTGCAAATGTCTCAATTCGGGAAGTATCAAGGTTGTGGCACACTGTATCTAGCCAGGAGTCATTTTTAGTGCTTGGATTGCATAATTTGCTTCATTTTAGAGAGATTCAGTTGATTTTGCAACCATGAGCAAGACCTTTCAGAGTTATAACAAAGTTATAATTATTGCCCAGTTCTAATTATATTTTTTGCAGTACAATATCAGAAGATGTGGAGAGACCTGTCCCATAGAATCATCAAAAGTAGGACACAACTGAATGGATAACATCATCATCAAAACAACAACAATTATATTTTTAGCCATATTACAAAATATAGTGCTTCTTAGTGTACAAAAATTAACCTCTGAGATGCCAAGCAAATTGATGGTTAGTTTTAAACAGATGTATATTATATTTAGATTTTCTATATAATGTATTTGTATAAAACAGCTTACAAAAAGAAGCCATCTGTTATGAGTCAAATATTCAAATGCTGTCACATTATGTATGTATGCATTAATTTTATAGACTGTTGCCATCCCCATTATTGGAAGACACAATGGCTCAGAGGCTTAATGACCCTGGAGACGGTCTCAGCTCCAGTGGTTCAAGCCCTAGCACTACGTGGCAGAGTGAGATCCTGTCAGTCCTCTCAGCTTCTGTCCATTTGAAAGCATGTTCTGTGCAAGTAGATAGATAGGTACCACTTTGGTGGGAAGATGAGCTGGTGCTTTGTGCAGACAGTCTGATTCCTGATGGCTCTGAACCTTCCCGATTGCAAGGCAGCTCTGGGAAGGGACGAGGCCTTAAGTGACAGGAGTGCAGGAAGAGCCACTCATCTTTCTCTCTGGTGCAAAGGCAGCTCGCCATCCTGCGGTGCATCTTGAGAAGTGCACAAGAGTTTCCTATAACAGGGCTGGTACCTTGGCAAGCCAAACTACTACTCTGCAATAGCATTGTGGTCTCCTGGCAACTGTAACAATGCCATACACTAATAGTTATAATAATAATAATAATCCACAATATACTTGTCATAAACCCTGAAATAGTATAGTTCAGGGGTAGGCAACCTTGGCTCTTTTATGACTCGTGGACTTCAACTCCCAGAATTCCTGAGCCAGCTATGCTGGCTCAGGAATTCTGGGAGTTGAAGTCCACGAGTCATAAAAGAGCCAAGGTTGCCTACCTCTGGTATAGTTGGTCATTCTCTCAAAACAAGTTTAGGACTTTTTATTTTGAACATCCAAAGTTTAGAGGGTGTTTTTCAAAACTAACAAGATAAGTGGAATTTGTTATTTCTGAAAATATTCTGCAATTGATAACAGCAAAATATATCTGAGATACAGCTAATAGAATTGTACCAGCAAACCACATACAGTTTTGACAGAGAAAAATAGAAAAAAAGGGCACCCAAATTTTAACAAATTATTCCCTCTTTATTCAATGTATCACTAGGGTTTTCACAGAGGTAATCTTAAATTGTATATTTAGTAATCCAAGAAAAGTATTTTATATAATAGTATCTCACCTATTTTTTATTTTTTTCATTCTTGCTAGCATACCTATCTTTAACTGCTGATTCATATTCATACATTCAATTACTTAGGTTTATTTTTCAGTCATAATTTTAAAAAATCACGTGTATGGCTTTGTTATTAAGGAAGAAAACAATGCAAGGAGCCAAAAAAGAAAATTAACATTTTATTCCTTATAAGAAGGTCATTATTGATACGGGAGATGCTTCTTTCCCAGGTAACTTATTCAGTTTGAAAATTATTCTCTTGACAGAAATCCTTTTAGATGTTCACATTCTGAAGGAGCTTTTACAATTTCAATCTTATTTTAAAAAAGTTGTAAATGTTGAGACTTTATAATATATTCTTACTGCTTGCCCAAAACAGTTTGCTACATTGTGTCACATCACTAAATTATGATTATTATCTGAAATATCTCTCTCTCTCTCTCTCTCTCTCTCTCTCTCTCTCTCTCTCTCTGTGTGTGTGTGTGTGTTTGTGTGTTTGTGTGTGTGTGTGTGTGTGTGAGAGAGAGAGAGAGAGAAGGAGAGGGAGGGAGAGAGAGAGGGAGAGAGAGAGAGAGAGAGAGAGATTTTCACAAACAAATTCATATTATTATTATTATTATTATTATTATTATTATTATTATTATTATTATTATTATTATTATTATTATTATTATTATTATTATTATTATTATTATTATTATTCCAATTTGTATCCCGCCCTTCTCCCGAAGGACTCAGGGCGGCTCACAACATTATTAAAAACAAAGAGAGACCCACACACCCCACCGAATAAAACCAAATNTAGTTTTAAACAGATGTATATTATATTTAGATTTTCTATATAATGTATTTGTATAAAACAGCTTACAAAAAGAAGCCATCTGTTATGAGTCAAATATTCAAATGCTGTCACATTATGTATGTATGCATTAATTTTATAGACTGTTGCCATCCCCATTATTGGAAGACACAATGGCTCAGAGGCTTAATGACCCTGGAGATGGTCTCAGCTCCAGTGGTTCAAGCCCTAGCACTACGTGGCAGAGTGAGATCCTGTCAGTCCTCTCAGCTTCTGTCCATTTGAAAGCACGTTCTGTGCAAGTAGATAGATAGGTACCACTTTGGTGGGAAGATGAGCTGGTGCTTTGTGCAGACAGTCTGATTCCTGATGGCTCTGAACCTTCCCGATTGCAAGGCAGCTCTGGGAAGGGACGAGGCCTTAAGTGACAGGAGTGCAGGAAGAGCCACTCATCTTTCTCTCTGGTGCAAAGGCAGCTCGCCATCCTGCGGTGCATCTTGGGAAGTGCACAAGAGTTTCCTATAACTGGTCTGGTACCTTGGCAAGCCAAACTACTACTCTGCAATAGCATTGTGGTCTCCTGGCTACTGTAACAATGCCATACACTAATAGTTATAATAATAATAATAATCCACAATATACTTGTCATAAACCCTGAAATAGTATAGTTCAGGGGTAGGCAACCTTGGCTCTTTTATGACTCGTGGACTTCAACTCCCAGAATTCCTGAGCCAGCTGTGCTGGCTCAGGAATTCTGGGAGTTGAAGTCCACGAGTCATAAAAGAGCCAAGGTTGCCTACCTCTGGTATAGTTGGTCATTCTCTCAAAACAAGTTTAGGACTTTTTATTTTGAACATCAAAAGTTTAGAGGGTGTTTTTCAAAACTAACAAGATAAGTGGAATTTGTTATTTCTGAAAATATTCTGCAATCGATAACAGCAAAATATATCTGAGATACAGCTAATAGAATTTTACCAGCAAACCACATACATTTTGACAGAGAAAAATAGAAAAAAAGGGCACCCAAATTTTAACAAATTATTCCCTCTTTATTCAATGTATCACTAGGGTTTTCACAGAGGTAAGCTTAAATTGTATATTTAGTAATCCAAGAAAAGTATTTTATATAATAGTATTTCACCTATTTTTTTATTTTTTCATTATTGCTAGCATACCTATCTTTAATTTCTGATTCGTATTCATACATTCAATTACTTAAGTTTATTTTTCAGTCATAATTTTAAAAAATCACATGTATGGCTTTGTTATTAAGGAAGAAAACAATGCAAGGAGCCAAAAAAGAAAATTAACATTTTATTTCTTATAAGAAGGTCATTATTGATATGGGAGATGCTTCTTTCCCAGGTAACCTATTCAGTTTGAAAATTATTCTCTTGACAGAAATCCTTTTAGATGTTCACATTCTGAAGGAACTTTTACAATTTCCATCTTATTTTTAAAAAGTTGTAAATGTTGAGACTTTATAATATATTCTTACTGCTTGCCCAAAACAGTTTGCTACATTGTGTCACATCACTAAATTATGATTATTATCTGAAAGAAATCTCTCTCTCTCTCTCTCTCTCTCTCTCTGTGTGTGTGTGTGTGTGTGTGTGTGTGTGTGTGTGTGTGAGAGAGAGAGAGAGAGAGAGAGAGAGAGAGAGAGAGAGAGAGAGAGAGACAGAGAGAGACAGAGAGAGACAGAGAGATTTTCACAGACAAATTCATATGAACCAACTCATATCACATTTGCACTGAAATATTACAATGGCTGATTAGCTTCTCTTTTTTAAATATTTGTAAGTAGTACTATGAATTCTAGAAGAATTTATATATTCAAGACAGCAAATACCATAAAGTCAATTTCTGAAACAGGAGGATAACCTGACAAAGGAATATACTTACAAGTAGATTTTCCATGGGTTTTCTCACAGTTTGGACAGTGGTAAATATCAATATCTGGTGCCTCATCTTCTTCTACACCAACACAGCTGAAATTTATAAAAGAACAAGTCATTGTTAAACAACAATATTAAGCAAAATCATCAGATATTTCAAGACATAACAACTATCGTGTCCAAGGTCCAACCTTCTTAAATTCTATAACAGGACCTTGGCTGACCTTTGTCAGTTTTGTGTGGTACTGGGAAATTAATGTATTTCAGTCTCCCTACTAAGATAATGTGTCAGATTACAAGTGATCAGGTGGATCTGGGTCATATAAACAGAGTGCGATAGCATAGCATAACTCTATTTCTTTGTTATAGCTAAATTAAGTGTCAAAAGTAATACCAAAGGCATACATATTTTTCATCTGGTGAAGCTAGGCCATAGGGACCTCTAATTTCTTAGTCTAAAGTGGTATTTTTTTTATTTAAAAGTGGTATTTTTTATTTAAAAAGTAAGCAATACTCTCCCTCCCAAAAACAAAATTATATAGAGGGTGCAATTGGATGAGAACTAATTGGAATTATATTTTGTATTTTTGTAATTGTATTTTTCACTTGTTTTACAAATGTCATTTTAATTCATGCTTTGCTACACATGGATTATCCTTATGGAGTATAGGAAGATGTCATCTATGACTTGGCTACAAATATAGAATTATGATGTTGTTGTAGAATTATGGTGGTTACTCCCGTTTTGTTTTCCTTTAATAGATTATAATTGCAAAGAAAGCTTGAAAATCAAAGGATGCTTCTGCTGAATAGTTAAAAATTGCTAAGTGGAGCACATTCACAGCAAATAAACTCTTAACATATTCCAAGAATTACTATTGCAATTATTGTTCCAAATATTTACAAACATACATCCTATAGTTACATTTTTTTTCTCTCACACACATACACACATGGAAGAAAATGTAGCAATACCCAAATAATTTGAGCAACCAATTTTAAGTATGAAACTTCATGCACAGATACCCATTCCATATAATTTGCTCTGAATATCAAAAGTGATATTTTATAGAGCAGAATTCTATCAGAGCAGAGTAGAATTGTATCCTTAATAACTGTGGAAAATCAGCATGAAGCATTGCGCTGAATTTATCAATTCACCCCTTTTCTGGCACATAATCATATATAATTTGGGATCTCTGACTTGTACAAGGTATTTTGCTACCAAAATCAACCTCTCCTGCACAGAGATGAACATAAATACATCTTGAATGTCAGAAACATATCACACACTCAGAACACCCAGTGAAGTTGGTAGCATACAGTATCATGCAACACCGTGCAATTATCTGAATGCAGGCCAGTAAAGAAACAAAACTGCAAAGGGGCCATATATCCAATGCTAGGACCTTTCTCACAGGGCATCTAGTTGAAAGTCATCATGAGGAGGAAGGGAAAGAGTGCAGCTGACCAAATAGGAGAAGAAATTTGTAGCCGTCCAGATGTTACTGAATATCCAGCAGCCACGGTCAACATGCCCAGAAGTAGGAAACATTGGAATTTGTGCTTCAGTAATATTTGGACAGTTCAGCAATGCAGGTAATCCTCAACTTACAACAGTTCGTGTAGTGACCATTTGGAGTTACAATGGACCACTGCAGCATCCTCATGGTCATGTGATCAAAATTCAGACAATTGACAACTGGCTCATATTTATGACAGTTGCAGTGTCCCGGAAACATGTGATCTTGTGACCTTCTTAGAAGCAAAGTCAATGGGAAAGCCAAATTCACTCAACAACTGTAGTGATTCACTTAACAACTGTGGCAAGAAAGATCAGAAAATGGAGCAAAACTCACTTAACAATCATTTCACTTAGCAACATAAATGTTGGGCTCAATTATGCTCTTAAGTCGAGGACTGCCTACATTTATTTTAATAGTATAGAAATATTGCTGCTTCTAATAAAGCAACTAAGCAAAGCATCTAAATCTTCCTGCACAAAACCTTAAAGAATAGCTGTCCCAAAGATGTTTTTTCATGAGGCAACTATGATCTGGATGACTGAGAATCTCCATAGACCTTAAAGAACAGCAAGCATCTATCTTCCATCCTTTTTAGCTTTGTAAATTGTTGATGCTGCACAAACTGTGGGGTTCTGCAGTCTTCTTACATCATCCCCCAAAAGAAACAGCAACAGAGCTGAAACTACTACAGGCTCTATACATTTTAAGGAGCGGTCTCTTATTTCTGCCTCCACTGCATTGCACTGAAGCACTTTCACAATGCTTACTCTCAACTGATAATGTGTCTTTAAACTAAAAATATTGAGACTAAAATCTTCCAGGCAATTAATATTACTTTTAAGAGTTGGCGATACTGTCTTCAAAATCCTTCTCTTAACTATTAAATGATTGTTGTTTGATCATAGCTACAAATTCCAACAGACTTATAATTCTATTAAAAGTTAAAAAATTTCAAAGGAATTCTTAGCTCTTTGTTCATGACAACTTTTTGTCAGTGTCTAATGTGAGTTTTGGATGTATTTGTGTGTGAATGTGTGCACATGTTCCTGCAAATACTTCTCTCTCATAGTAATATTCACATTATCCCAGGCTTATGGAAGCAAAATGGATCCATGAACAATCAACAGATCCATACACAAAACATGTTTGAATACTTAGAGAAATCCCAAGTTACACAGAAAAATATTTACTCAGATAGTTATCCATAAGATTTTCTCTAAATAATTATCCATGGGATTTTTCTCATGATTATTAGGTTCCACATGCTCTGTCCTTCCACATTTAACATGAGGACAATGTGCATGTTGTTCTCTCAGTTCTGATGGAAAATTTTCATCCAATTTCTAGGATGTGACAGCTGCAGTTCTTCCTTCTTTGTCCAGAATTCCTGAATTAAGTTTGCCATCATAAAACATCATCTTGAGTTC